>NC_088655.1:14133230-14143230 GCF_964019385.1 Sycon ciliatum
AAAAAAACTCGTACAGCCTAACACATACCGTAAAGTCGCGGATAAAAGCCGGGTTTGCATACAAGCACATCGCGGATAGAAGCCTGAAAATCAAACGGGTCAATGCATATAAGCCTGTCGCGCGTAGAAGCCTGGCTTCTATGCAAGCGCGGATCGGGTAGGTCAAGAGTGCATGCGCTATGTACAGTGCATAGTAAAACTGCCGCCATACTGGTAGTCAGTGGTAAATCTACGCGTGTCGCGCGTAGAAGCCTGGCTTCTATGCAAGCCCGGATCGGCCGATGTGCATACAAGCCTGGCAAAAATATCAGTGGTGCATATAAGCATGGTTTGCATACAAGCCTGGTTTGCATTAAAGCCTGATGCAGAAAGCGGCTTATGTGCTTATAAGCCCGGCTTTTATCCGCGACTTTACGGTATGATAATGTAGTTACCTGTTCTAATGTAAGAGTGGTCAGTCCCAGGAAATCATCGCCACTAACACGACCATCCCAGTCATACAGCAAGAAAGTCAGACAAGCCTGCAGCAGAGAATACATGCAACAACAAAACCAGCAACAGCACAATGAACAATCACAGACCGTAGCTCAGTAGCACCAGTAACATCAGCACAGCGTACAGCGTTTTCCCAGGGAAAGCATGCAGGTGCACTAGTGCGTGTGTGAGGTAAGAGGTTGATTAAGGTGGCAGACTACCCAAAATTCGCTGAAAAATCGAATTTGTAAATTCATATTGAGTGCTACGTCAGTTGAAAGAGCATGAATAGCTGCAAATTCTCTGAAAATTGTGTCCCGATCTGACCAGCCGTTCAAGAGTTATGGCCGAAAATGTGCCCTTGCAAGGAAAGATTTTTTTGTTGCACGCTGTCATTTGTTGGCAGCACTGTATTTGAATGTGAGCAGACCGTGCGCAACTTGTCGTATCATGGAAACACGTGAAAGTGTGCAGAATTTTGCTCCAAGTCCAAAAAATCAGGTTTTTGAGCCACGTATTGGGCTGCACGGCGGCGGGCTTTGCCCGCCGCCGTGCAGCAGGACTTTTGCCAGCACCCATGTGACGTTGCAGATATGTGGCTTGATTATTTGTAGTTGACATTGATTTAGTGACTTTGGCAAGTTTGAGTCGTGTCAAGAAGTCAGGTAGGATTCAGTACTAGGCAGTAGTGAAACGTGAGTGGTAGTCTTTGCCGGTTTCTGAGGGTATCCTGGATTTGGTGTGCAGCGCTGTGGAAATGGCTTGCTGTGGAGGTCCCAGCACTGGATGTTGTATCAAAGGTACGACCTCGTAGCACACCCTAAACCTAAAAAAATTCAAAAATTGACTTGGGTCTGTGGGAGTGTGTGAGAGAACGCCCACTCGTTCCGTTGTGACAGATTCCAGGGCCTCGTTGAGGGGCCCTACCCCATCACCCATGGCTGCTTCTGGACTTGTTCTAGGTTTGAGTCCCGCGCACGAACAGAATGAGCACGAAAATGTGAAAAAATTGTAAATGCATTTGTTTGGCTCCTGGGTGGCTCGCACACCGTGGCACTATGCCGGAAATTTGAGTTTTTCCGGTCTGGAAAGCCTGTCAGTGAGGCGCAAGAACTTGTAAATCATGTCCTGAGGGCCAGCATAGTGGCAGGAGTGTGTGGTCAAAATTTCACTCAAATCCATTGAGAAACACCAAAGTTACGGTCAATTGAATGCCATATGAAATTTATGGGTAGGCTGCCCCCTTAAGGGCGCAGAGAAGGGTGCACTAGATCATATAAACATAGCAGAAACTCCCAGACCAATGCCCAGTGCACAAGGCATAGCACTGGCAAGCAACGAAAGAGAGGATTCTCAGGGAAATGTTGCCACTCGGAGTGTCTTCCTTGTTCAATGCCGTGTCTGCTATGCCTGGCTTGCTGAGGATTGCTTTAGTAAGAAACCATGAGCGGAAATGTCTCAGGGGATTATTCCACCCCTGTGTAAAATGGAAGACACATCACGCCCCAAGTATTACATGAGAGAGAGAGAGAGAGAGAGAGAGAGAGAGAGAGAGAGCAGAATAAGTACATACCTTGCGATAGTCTGCCGTGAAGAACTCCACACCTTGTTCCCACACAGGATCAAGTGTATTCACTTGGAAATTGGACGTGAACACCTTTCATTGCGAGTAGTATATGCATACAGCACATGCATGCACAGTGTCAACATCAGCCATGGAAATAAGGAATAAAGGGAGATATAGGAAGAGGCAAAGAGTCTCTAAGCTTGTGAAAAAGAACTAGGAGAGGGCATGCAAACTCTGTTCCAATGGAATTTATCATTACATGCATAGAGCAGTTGTGTTGCCGGGGCCGAAGCCGTAAGACATCGTACAGACGATGTGCTCGGAGGACAATCCAGCCTGGCATGAGCTAGCCAGCTAACGTGCTGAACATGTTTTTCTATTTGGCTTGTGTTCTGTTGTGCTTTTGTAGCTTGTCGATTTGCTTTGTGGAGTGCAGGAACTAACTTGATGTTCACTAAGGAACATTACAGTTGGGTTTTAGTTCTCCTTGCATTTTTATGCACTTCGGGGGAGAGAGATTGTTCAGGGGTCTGGATGGTGTATTTGGTTAGGTCTGGGTGGCGTATTGGTCTGGGTGGTGCATTGGTCTGGGTGGTGTATTGGTCTGGGTGGTGTATTGGTCTGGGTGGTGTATTGGTCTGGGTGGTGTATTGGTCTGGGTGGTGTATCGGTCTGGGTGGTGTATTTGGTTCCACAGTGTTGTAGGTTCTTCTCAACACAACCATAATAAATTAATAATTACCGTATTTTCTGGAGTGTAAGCTGCACTTTAAAGTTTAAACACTTGTATTCTACCATGGTCAAATGCACTGTGAAGTACAGGGTAGATGACTGTATTTCGTGACAAAAAATCCATCTGAGTGCAGCTTATTCTACTCTGGAAAACACAGTAGGCATATACATGTAGTGCACTGAATGAAAGCTTGGAAGGTTCTAAGCTATAGAGCCCTTGAATTGTTGTTTGACCGTATTGTCCAATAGTCTTGCCAGTATCGTCATCGACATGCATGTACATCCACCAATGTTTTTTTCACAGCTGAGACTTTCAGCTCGTGCTTGTCTTGGTTGCGCTCAACTTCCCCTCCTATGTCACTTCTATAACTTAGAACCTTCCAAGCTGGAAGGCTGTTGGAGTGCGCATCCAAGATGTGCTAGAGCTGATTGCCAGTTAGGTGTAGAACGTCAGCACCACTGGTCAGTGTCGTGCAATGTTATCGCATGAGCTGATTGTCAAGTAGCTGGTGGTGTCAGTGGACATTATAGCGTAACTTGTAGTTCATTGGTCCTTTGTTCGTCATATTACCTTTCAAGGTAATACATGTAGGATGATAGGTGTTCATTTCTCCCCAGACCCCCCTCCCCCCCCCCCCCCCCCCCTCTCAAAACGAACAAACGCACACACAGACACACACACACACCTACCTTGCGCCTGTTGAGCATCAGCACACAGTAGGGATCACTGGTGCCGTCATCATCCATAGCCAGTAGGTTTGCAGCACTATGCATGCACACGTACATCACTCCAGAGACTGCAAAACAGCATCAACCAACACAACAGAGAGCCATACATAGACTATGCAGTATGCACACATAGATAGGCTATGCACAAGTACATCACTCCAGACACTGCAAGAGAGTAGCAACCAACACAACAACACAGGGACACAGAAACCAAATACTGTAAAAGCAGAAATTTTCGGTGGTGTAATATTTTTGGTATTCTCCAAAATCGGCAGTTCGGTGGAGGGAAATTATTCCGTAAACCCGTTTTCCAGGTAAGTGTACTACTACTAGTACCGACATTTCGGTGCGGTTTATTATAGGTAAAAAATTTCGGCACCAAAGTTACCGAAAATAAAACACCACCGAAAATTTCTGCTTTTACAGTACAGCTGTACATGCCCCTACCTAGGTTTACAGAGACTCACACAGCAATGACACAACCAAGTCCTTTTCTGCCGTTATGTCATCGCCGTGTGACTATTGTATTACATGTACTGGCTGTGTTCACTGGACATAGAGCGCTATACGCAGCCGGAGGACCTTAGACAACTGACTAGGTGTACAGGGAGATTGACACAGGGACATAACGATATTTAGATACAGTCAACCTCGTGAATAGCGACAACTAGCGCATAACGACAACGACCATTTGACTGCAGAGGTTCAACCTCTCGAATAACGACAAGTCGCAAACAACGACACTTTTCCTATACACAAACGATGGTGGTTATTGGCAAGATTGACTGCACATGCAGTGTAAGAGCACACATACACTTGGTTTCTTGCAACATTAGCCAAGGGAACATTAGCCAAGGGAACATAAGCCAAGGGAACATTAGCCAAGGGAATACTAGCCAAGGGAACATTAGCCAAGGGAACATTAGCCAAGGGAACATTAGCCAAGGGAACATTAGCCAAGGGAACATTAGCCAAGGGAACATTAGCCAAGGGAACATTAGCCAAGGGAACACTAGCCAAGGGAATACTAGCCAAGGGAACATTAGCCAAGGGAACATTAGCCAAGGGAACACTAGCCAAGGGAACATTAGCCAAGGGAACATTAGCCAAGGGAACATTAGCCAAGGGAACACTAGCCAAGGGAACATTAGCCAAGGGAACATTAGCCAAGGGAACATTAGCCAAAGGAACACTAGCCAAGGGAATACTAGCCAAGGGAACATTAGCCAAGGGAATACTAGCCAAGGAAACATTAGCCAAGGGAACATTAGCCAAGGGAACACTAGCCAAGGGAACACTAGCCAAGGGAATACTAGCCAAGGAAACATTAGCCAAGGGAACATTAGCCAAGGGAACATTAGCCAAGGGAACACTAGCCAAGGGAATACTAGCCAAGGGAACATAAGCCAAGGGAACATTAGCCAAGGAAACATTAGCCAAGGAAACATTAGCCAAGGAAACATTAGCCAAGGGAACATTAGCCAAGGGAACATTAGCCAAGGAAACATTAGCCAAGGGAACATTAGCCAAGGGAACATTAGCCAAGGGAACACTAGCCAAGGGAACATTAGCCAAGGGAATACTAGCCAAGGGAACATTAGCCAAGGGAATACTAGCCAAGGAAACATTAGCCAAGGGAACATTAGCCAAGGGAACACTAGCCAAGGGAACACTAGCCAAGGGAATACTAGCCAAGGAAACATTAGCCAAGGGAACATTAGCCAAGGGAACACTAGCCAAGGGAATACTAGCCAAGGAAACATTAGCCAAGGGAACATTAGCCAAGGGAACACTAGCCAAGGGAACACTAGCCAAGGGAACATTAGCCAAGGGAACACTAGCCAAGGGAACATTAGCCAAGGGAACACTAGCCAAGGGAACATTAGCCAAGGGAATACTAGCCAAGGGAACATTAGCCAAGGGAATACTAGCCAAGGAAACATTAGCCAAGGGAACATTAGCCAAGGGAACACTAGCCAAGGGAACACTAGCCAAGGGAACATTAGCCAAGGGAACACTAGCCAAGGGAACATTAGCCAAGGGAACACGTGCCTGAAGATCAATATAGAAGAAGCACTAACAGTAACTATCCATGTAGCCCTGAACTCACTCACATTCTCCACAAGGGAGCAAAACAGAAAGAACCGTATGACTCCATGAGTGCAATGAGAGAAAGTCAGTGAGTGTAAATGGCAGAGGAGAATAGAGAGGAGAGGAGAGGAGAGGAGAAGAGAGAGAGAGAGAGAGAGAGAGAGAGAGAGAGAGAGAGAGAGAGAGAGAGAGAGAGAGAGAGAGAGAGAGAGAGAGAGAGAGAGAGAGAGAGAGAGAGAGAGAGAGAGAGAGAGAGCAGGTGGCAGATATCATGAGATGGCATATTGGCCAATGGCAAGACGAGCTGACTCACAGCACTCCGAGTCCGATGGTGTTTGTGGTGCGGGTGACGGTGACATGGCGGTGTCTGCTGATAGAGATATGGGCTTAAGTGGTGAATAGGAAATGTCCATGTCCAACTGGCCACCACGATACGTGAAATTGTGGTGTCTGTGTGCAAGCAATCAGAGTGACAGAGGCTAAGGTTTGGCACGGGGTGGGGGGGGGGGGGAGACTAAGGTTTGGCACAAACTGGGAAACTAGCAAGTATAGTGGCAGTGGAAAGACACATGATGTGTGATGGGAAGAACAAGAGTCTTAGACCCATGCTGCATAACAATAGCCTGTCTGTCAGTGGTAAACATCAGTTTACGGGAAAGCAAAGGATGTCAGAATGACATTGGTGGCAAGTGAGTGAGCGAGTGTGTGGTTGAGTGAGCAATGGGAGAGAAGGGTGTGTGTGTGTTACAAAGTACCTTACCTGGACACGGTCTCCAAATTCTCCAGACCAGCAGCACCAGCAGCAAAACTTCCAGCGTCACTGGTACTTCCACTACCGGCACTGTAGCTACGACGCTTGCCTTCACTAGCTCTAGATGCTGGTCTGGCCGGTCTGGGTGCCAGGGTGGACAGGTTGGTTGGATGCTCCAATAACGTAGACTTACGCATCATCTTACGGGTCATCACCTTCAGCACCAGCTGTACATATGCACGCACGCACACACGCACGCACACACACACACACACACACACATACGCACACACACACACACGTGCAAGCATCGCAGTATACAAGAGATTGATGAAACAAAGGTCCGGCTACAAGATAAGAGACCATTAGCAAACCGTCGGGAGCGACGATGGGGACACACTGGGAACGAGGCCGGCGCGCGGGAAACTCGAATCGTTTCGTGAGCACGATTGGAGCAGCCCCAACGGGTGATCACGAAACGATTCCGATTCCGGTTGATGTATGGAATCACAGCCAGCCGCGTACCGCGCGAAGGGCTGTGGTGAAAGTTGATCGAACAAGAGTAGGAGTGTTTTGATTACATTTCTGACATGCACCCACGCTTGACACTCATATCGAACTTGTAAATCCTTCGCGAAGGGCTGTGATTGGCTGATAGAACATGTACACGACTGTTTTGATTGGATTTCTGACACGAACACGCACTTCGATCTTCCTATCGCGAATCGCGCTTGAAAGCACGACTCAACCACCTTCTCGAGTCAAAAAATGCGATTGGTCATCTTCGTGCCAACAGTCTTGTGACATATCAGAAGCACGCATCACGCATCACGTGCCTGAATGGTTCAATGCACGGCTTTGTGCCGTGCCTGCTTTGACGATTGGAAATCGGAGTTATCCGATCGTTTGACCGTTAGCGTGACAGTTTGCTAATAGTCTCTATTAATGAACCACATCAAGTCCAACTCATGCTGTGTGCTTGGCTATCTTAAGCTATAATGTACACATTTCATATCACAAATCTCTCACCGATTCTTCAGCAGGGTCGTTACAGAGGAATGAGTATGCTGTCTTCCATGCTTGTTTAGAAGAGCATACGGCCGTCTTGTACTTCTGATCACCCACGCGAACGCTACACCAACATGAAATGTTGTCTGCATGACGCAACACACCATGAAGATGACATCACCACGATGTCATGTGGCATACCATGATGTCATCATTACACCATATAACACACAAGCACACAAGCACACAGAACATGTAAGCGAAGTGCCAAAACAGTATCTAGCCCAACACACAGGTACAAGATACACAGATACAAGGCAACGCAAGTCATGTTATTCTCATGGAGACGCCACCAATGAGCAATAAGCCAACTTCATTATGCAAACTGTATGATCTTGTCGAGCTCCAACTTCATAGTTTCAAAGTGGCCGGTGAAGATGCTGATCTGGCAATCGTCATCTTTCTGATGACACGCAAAGTGCCTAGTCGCCCAGGAAACTGCTGAGCAACAACCCAGCGCTACACACGTAGCAACAAACCATGCATCCAACAGTCCACATCTCTTTAGAAGTCATCTGCTTTCCTTGCTGGCGATTAAAGTCAGCCTCAATCCTAATTTGATAGAGAAAATTAATGAAGTCTTTTGCCAAGAGAATCATTCCTGGACATGTGTTACACATACAAAACTGTCCAAACCAGAAAGAGATGTCTCGGCAACAAGGGCAAGACGTGTCTATCATCAGCACACAGCATGTCCTCTTGCCACAACACAAGCCAAGTAGGAGGGGGGGGGGGGGGGCTTTCATGTCCACAAGCTGAAACACTATATGCACAGTGGGCAGTGTCCAGCGAACTTTGCCACCCAGCAAAGCTAGGCAGCAATGTGTGTGAATGCAGCCACATTCCAGCCATGCTCCGCTGCCACAACACGGTCACAGGAGACAAGCAGTCAGTCAACATGCAAACGTCAGCGGGAGAAGTTGTCTACTATTCCACCGATAGCAAGGTGGCGTGGTGAGAAATGCCACGGAGTTCAGTCTACACGGTCATGTCATGTTCAGTTGCGATCTGCTTTCTCTTCCTCTCTACACTTCTAGTTGTGCTCAGTGCGATTGCGGTCATGCTGTCTGTTCTCTGAAATTCGACCTTAGCTCCTGGCATCATGCTATATCCATATATGTACTCCGCTTGGGTGCACCTCGATGCCTCATGTAATATCGCATTTATGCAGCGGGCTCCGATTTAGGTTCCGTTGGGGTCAGTTTCGCCAAGCCAGCTTTGGCATAGTGTAGCCTTTTTTTGGTTGTCGTGTTCTTGTGCGTGTGGCATGAGGTTTTTACCTGTACCTTTCTTTGGCTGCGCTGTAATGTTTCGTGGGAGTTTTCTTAGTACAGGTGGAATCCTGATAATTCGAACCTCAAAATGCCAGGAAAAAACTTCTAATTTATATCCGGACATTCTAATTATCCAAACATGCACCCACAACACAATAATGTATGTCAAAATGCTCTCATGGTCAAGCATAGTTGCGCTATGGACCTTAGACACAGGTTTCACGGATACTGAACTGACCGGTACAGCCTGCTCATGCAAACTGAACTGACCAGTACAGTGTACAGTGAACTTCGAATTACACTTTGCTAACTTCGAATTATCAGCACAAATCCCACACATTTTCTATGTAAGTGGAATCCGTGCAACTTATAATTAACCGGACATGTCCAGTTCGAGGTTCGAATTATCAGAATTTGTTTATGTGGGAATCGTATTGACAGAAATCGGTCCTGGAAAAACTTCTAATTAAGCGGTATGTTCAAACTAAGCCATATTAGAATTATCAGGATTCCACCTGTAGTTCCATGGAACGAAATAGTCGGTTCGTGACATGGCGTTCTACTTCTAATCAACCATAAAGTCTTTCGTGTTGAGAGTGACTCAGTCGAGTGAGTTTGGGATACGTCCCATTACGGGACTGCATGCGGCAGAAGCCAAGCAAACCAATATTCGGTAGCAGAGGATGGTGGAATGATACACGTCTCGATCGAAGAAATTTAGGTACGAGGTTGGACTTCAGAAATAGTTCCAAAAATGGAGGAAGAACGAGAGGAAAGTAGTGCATGCATAGATAGTGCTGAGACTGAGACAGCGACAGCGGCATCGATGTCAGAGCAGACCGGAGAGGATGGCGCTGGTGCTGGTGAACCTACGGAAGGCACGAAGAGCCTGATCATGCAGCTGAAAAGTGAAAAGATAAAGCTGAAACGCAATCTAACCAATACCCGACGTGAGTTAACGATAGGAATGCGCGACAATGAGGTCGACGCTGTGGGTGCAGGAAACCTTTACGATGAGCTACGCTGCAGTGAGCAAGCGGTAACAGCAGTGCTTTCCGAGCTGAAAAAACGTATGAATTCGTAAACGATAAAAAGAACGTGATACGGACTTTGGAGGAATTGGAGGAAGTCGATCGTGATGTGCAGACGGCGGTTGACAGATACGACGAGTTTGTGGAGTTATGGACTGCAAGAGCGAAGCAGTATGGACAGGCTCAAGCAGCACAGAGCCTTACTAGTGTACAGTTTGAAAGAGGGGAGTCGTTTCCTTTACTAGGTGTGGATGGATTCGGACTACGCCAAGGCAGTAGATCT
>NC_088655.1:14148230-14250730 GCF_964019385.1 Sycon ciliatum
CAGGTTTCACTGTACTTGCCAAACTGGACTACAACAGTACTGGACAAAGAAATCCAACCTCATGAATAAAATAGCGTTGCCGGGCGCTACGCAACCCTAACACTACACACACTGTTCTGTGCACTCGAACGTGGCGCTACTTTATTCATGAGGTTGGATTTCTCTGGCCAGCCAGCACTGTACAGGTCACTCAACACCTACCTCCGCAGCACCACCCATGGCAGATGCCACTTCCAGTATGGACACATCCTTGACAAACGGTGTGTGCCCACCTAGCTGAACTTCAGTTAGCTCGATGGTGTCTGTGAACAGTACCAGAATTTACACGCATCACCGCCACGCAAAAAAATACGCCATTCACACACGCACGCGTACACACAGTACACACGTACACACCAGCATCACCACAGCCACAATTAGTGCACGCCGTTCACACACGCGTGCACACAGTACACATCACCATCACCACACAACATACAAGCCATTCACAAAGTGAGAATAAATCATCAGTTCTCATCCAGGCTGCTGCTGCTGTGGAGAAGGCATTCTGTGCAATGCAGGACGGGACCGTTGGCATGCACTGCCAGAACACATGCGCCTGCAGAGCCTGTCGAAGCGGCATGCCAAGAGTCGAGGGAAAGTGAAGCACTGCTACTGTAGCGGACATGGAAATCCAGTCGATTGACCGGGGCCGGCACCCTCAGCGTGTACAGACCGCTGCGTGCAGTGCATAATCATGTTGATCCGATGCAACCAGCGCGCTGCATGCAGCGCATAAATGCACCGCTAAGGGACGGGTTCCACTGCGGCTCCGCTGCTCCGCGGCACTTGGCTGCATGCAGCGGAGCAGCGCGGTTCCACTGTCACTCGCCATTCGCGGTACCGCGGTCGTGGTCCACACTTTTTGATGACGTTTCACCTGCCTGCGCGCGCGCGAAATCAAACAAATCCTCGTGTTCTGGCCTGCGCAACGAATTAAAATTTGAATTTTAAAATTCTGGCGTACAAAACAATGCAAAGTACGGGAAACAGGTCGAGCCGCGACCGCGGCTCGCAGTTTTTGGTCAAGAATCGTAGCAAAAGCTCGCGGTGAGCCGCGGACTCGCTGCTCCAACTCGAGCAGCGGTCACTATGGTAATGATGACGTTTCAAGCCGCGAAAGACGAGCAGCGGAGCAGCGGAGCCGCAGTGGAACCCGGCCCTTACCCACGGCTGCATGGCCAGCGCCCTGGGGCCGCCAGACGTGTGGCCGGATTTCCATGTCCACGACAGTACAACGGATCGGGTGTATCTGCTGTAGTGCTACACAGCTCTGGTACCAGTCCAGTGTTGTAAGCATGTGCAGTGAGTCACATACATACATGTACGAGTACATGTCACACTGTCAGCCTCCCAGCCTCCCAGAGCTATGACAGGTGTGCAGTATTACTAGCATGCTCAACACTGCCAGAGTGCCTGCAGGAAATGATGAGACACGTTCTAACCAGTTCTACTGTCCTAGATACTAGATAGGTCCACTAGGATTACTACACGCATGCGTCTTCTGTGCTTGCAATGTAACAGCACACATAAAACAAGTGTCACCTGCACCTCACAATCCTTGCAAGTACCCAAGTGCCAGCCATACTACCACAGATCAAGCTACCTGGCACAGGGGTGGACCCAGGAGGGCTTCCAGGGGTTCCGCGGAACCCCCAATATCTCTTAAATGTACTGCTGGCAACCATATGCATGTCCATGTACATGTATCAGCTATTCAGTTTCGATTATACTGGAACCCCCCTGCAGAGATCGCTGGATCCGCCGCTGTGGCATACAGGTCGTGGACCAGATGGGTGTTACCCCCCCCCCCTCACTGGAAGGTAATACCTGACAGTCCCCATGGATATAAAATCAAACATTCGATAGAAGAGACAATACAGACAAACAGTACCTGGATATGTCAACATGTAGTGAAGGCAACTCAGCGGCTTACCAATGATGCTGGGCTTGAAATCATGCAGTAGAGGATTGAGAGAGCTGGTGAAGGTGTCAAATAACGACTCCGAACTACACGCCCACCTACACACACACACACGCGCGCACACACACACACACACACACACACACACACGGATACACATGGACACACCCATGCACACACACACACACACACACACACACACACACACACACACACACACACACACCATGTACCGTGTATACACCCGCAAGAGAAGCACGCAAATCTGCAAATGCACTGGATGTGCACCCACAGATTTTCTCTTATAGCAACGATAGCGAACAACATCTGAATGAGACAGATCAAGACTTGCGCCAGATAACTGTCTAATCCCCACAACTGGCGAAGCCATGTGAATCGACCACCAATGCACACCTGGTCTACACCACATGGAGTACATCGGCATAAAACGGCCAAGACAGTTACCTATACACACCCTACACTTGCTGGGGTAACCAGTATAGACAACACGCTGCTTTGATAGAAGCAGACACTAGATGCACTGGTACCTTGAAGTGAAATTGGAGTTACTTTACCAACCAGCCTCGGCTACTGAGTACTGAGAACCCAGAGCCACACAGACAGACAGACAGACAGACAGACAGACAGACAGACAGACAGACACACACACACACACACATGCACACACAGAAACACACATGATATCTTGTTGAGCAGTACGCTAATCAGTACTCAAGGCCACACTACAGAAATACTGGGCTCTCACAATCTTGAAGCACCAATGTAAAAGAGATTGAGTAGTATGACTAGTTGAATAGAAAAGACCAAAGGTTTACAAGTTGTCTGTAGTTGTGCAACATTAAAACTGTATAATGAAGATAATGGTGAGTCAGAACGCCCACCACTTAGCACAAAACAATGTATCATTTGTCAGTGCAATGTCATTGTATTGACAAATGATACTGACATTCAACAACGTGATAACCCGTGGGTTGGGAAATAAAACTTGTAAACCTTTGGTCTTCTCCATTCAATTTCAACCCTTCGGGGAAGGGTGCTTTTCTACAGCAATTTTTGGATTGGATTTTTTTAATTTATAGTGGTGACTATAACAGACAATTGCCTAATAACAATAGACCCACTCGAGGGAAAGATGCAAAAAGATAAGAATAATTAATATAATAGACTACCGGTATTGGATAGGTGATCATGTTCGCATTTTGCATAGCTGAAAGTCATAAGTACTAGCGTGAAAAAGCAAGGCACTGGGGTAACCGTTTCTTAAAACGGGCGGAGTTATCCACACAGCGAGCTAGAGGGTGTAAATCATTCCACAGCTTAGCACATTGGAAGGAAGCGCCATGACGGGCAAAGGCAGTTCTGAGCATGGGCAGCTTAAGAGTGCGTGATACAAGGCTGCGCGTTGCAAGACCATTATTTAAGCGCTCGAACATTTGACTTAATGTGACACTACAGCGGCCTTCCAAACAGCGCCACGTCAGATGCAGTAATTTCTTGCAATACATGGATGCCAAACGATCTAGACCAAGTCTCGCAAATAAAGGGCTTGATGGGCTACAAAAACCAGTATCGTACACTGAACGCAAAGCTCGCTTTAGCATTCGTTCAAGCCTACCTAACTGGGTTAAGGAAAGACCAGCAGAAAAACAATTTGATGCATATAGAAAATCTGGCAACACTAGGCACTTTACAAAGGTTTCTCGGCAAGTCAGCGGAATATTGTGTCGATTTCGGACAGAATACCAATTTTACTGGCAAGTTTGGTGACCATAGAATCAACTTGAGTCCTCCAAGAAAGATCCTAGTCCAAATGTCTTCCAAGGTACTTTGCACATGTCACTTGCTTGAGCTGCACTCCATGACAGTAGACTGCAAATTGGTGGTCAGTAATATGTGGCGTAGACAGGAAGAGCACTTGTGTCTTCCGGGCATTTAGAATTAAATTGCGGTTTGACAGCCAGGTACTAATGCCTGAGACAGCTGCAGACAGGGAATTGCTAAGCGGATTCTTCTGCGTACCGTAAATATACAATAGAATATCGTCAGCAAATTGAATAACTTTCACACAAAACTCGGAGACAATGGACTGGATCGAACGAACATAGAGTACAAAAAGCAGCGGACCAAGAACAGAGCCCTGGGGAACGCCACACATGCAGGGGAAAGGAGGGCTATAGTTCTCAGCAATGTGCATTATTTAGCGATGATTGGACAAATAGTCGGCAAACCAAACTAATGCTGAACCAGATATGCCAAGCTCAAACAAATCATTAACAATCCATTTGTTTTGGGGGCAAGTATATCCTGGTATGCAGTCGAATGTGCTGCACGATATACGCAACTCCTGGCACATCGAGCGCTAAAAAACTTGGCATGCTATACTACAGTGTAGCCTACCTATACTCGAGGCAAAATCCGTCTTGGCGCCATAGGCGCATCGTCAAAGGTGAACTAAATCTGTTCGCAGCACAATAGAGTGCAGGGTAGCCTGCCAGGTTTATACCCGTCCGGGATATACTGGAAATACGGAATATTATAAATAGTGTGCAAGGTTTCGCTACTTTCAAACCATGCACGCTCTCAGCATTGTCTGTACAAGTACAATGTAGTGTTCTTTCGGTGGGAAATACCCCAGTCACAAATATAATCCTTCACAGGCATCTCAAACGTGAAATGCATGGACTTGAATCGTTTCTGCAAACAAGTTAAAATAATGATAATCGTGCATGTACATGATCTGACTGATTGTGTATAATGTTCTAATGAGCATAAATCAAATGGCACCTACCATCGATTCAGTAGAATATTTGCCCATTCCGCAGATTCTGCTTTGCGAAATGCCCTTTGTCGGAACACTCTTGTGCTGACTTCATATACAAGATTCTCAATGAGTGCTAAATACTGCTCTCGCAGCACCAGCCACATCACAACCACCGGCACAACCAGCCATAGCAGAGACAGGCCAAACGCACCAACGACATACGCCCAGATCAGAGCTGCAAAGCCTGCCGGAATGAAATAGGGTGCACGTTTGATAACATTTTGCTTTAGACCATCCACTGCCTCTCTGTTACGACCTGGTGAACCAGGTGCAGGAGACCGATCAGCCATTTCTCACTGGGTCACACTTCTACCCAAGTCAAAATGAAAATGCCATTCTGCAGCTTCGCAACGATGAAAGGAGCCTGCTACTGATCTTCTGAATGGTAAATCAGAAGCAAAACGTTGGTTTGATGGGAACTTTCTTCTTCGCCAAAATTCTAGTAATTACTTGCAGGAACACTTGCCTCGAAGTTATTTCTACACTGCCAAAGCTCTTCACATTGGGAGCAAAGACAGGACACAGAAGTCATGAAGGCAAGAGCCACTTGAAAGCCAGTTCCATCCAGCAAAACACACCAACTATGACAGGAAACAGGCACACATGCTACACAGATCCCATACTCGCATGCCTATGCCATGGTGTATGGGCCCAGGCATGGCAGGACAGCTCAAGCGCGATGTCAAGGCCAGGGAGGACCACATGCACACGTCGTTTGTAAAATCCAGGACCAGGTGCAGCTGCGTTGCACGACTTCTTGCTCGAGAACGCGGGAGTCACGGTCGCAGCTGAGCTGAGGGTCCAGTGAGGGACGTCAACACCGACGGCGCGCGTGGGTACGCTACGGTACACTACCTAGGCAACCAACCGGCCACATACAATCATGATGGATGCGCGTCTTGTGTCGCGCTGAGCTGTGCATGTGCTAGCTGATCAGAAGAAATTAAATTTTGAGTACTTTTTTGAAGAAATCAACAATCAACGGTGCGTATCTATATCTTCAATTGTTTTCGTGTTCTTCAGTTTCCAATCTCTATAACTACACTAGGGCACGTTTGTTTTGAAGTACAAGTAGAAAACATGAGCAAGCGGCAAGCGCCCAGTGATTTCTTGAAGCTGATTATTGGTAGACCCGTTGTTGTAAAATTGAACTCCGGAGTAGATTATCGAGGTATGTAATTGTTCCATTTACATTGTTTTCGAGACCTTTCTCATTATAATTGTGAGTTACAAGCTGCAAATCATAGATAGCGTGCCACTGTAAGCGAATGGCGTTCAGTTGACCTAATGTGATGATAACCGGTAGTCCCAGGCGATAATTTATTCTGTCCATCATAATTATTATGAAAATGTGATGGTGCAGCAAAGTCTACTTGTTTTGGTAGAGAAAAATCTGAATGGTTAAATACACAAGATATACCCAAAGGAAAGTAAGGGCTAATTCGTTGTAACCGTACTAACTAACGCAGAGTTCCATGGTTCGACAAGCAATCATCAGGCAACAGTAACTGTTGTAGACGCATGTTAAATTATGAAACTCTGAGTTACAACAAATTAGCCCTTAATTTAATTCCCTTTGTGCAAATCTTGCGTACTGCGCTCTGGTCGCCACAGGCATTGAGCACTCTAACTGGTATAAGGAACACTGCCTTCGTGTGTGGTTAGATAAATAGCACTCCTGCTCGAGCCAGCATGGTCAATTCCTGGGTCTGGTGCATGCCTATTCCTGGGTCTGGTGCATGCCTATTGCGTTGGTGATCTACTGTGAGTCTACACATTTTCTGCGCTTATAAATTTCGGCCTCCCAGGGCTTAAACACATTTCGGCCGCATTTAAATTTCAGCCGGCACTTCTGCTGCTTGTATACATGGCCACATTGAACCTTGCAAAACAAAATTTTGGCCGCCACAAATTTCGGCCGAAAAAATATGCGCCGAATATTTGCTGACTTACAGCATCGTATTGCTGTTCTCCTTACTATTTCTCCAGGATTTTGTAGGCAGCTGGGTGTGCTTTGAATCTCTGTAACAAAAATTCCTAATGTTCACCATCTTATGTGCACACATGCCCTCGACTCGAGTGTCTTGGTCTGAGACTATGGTTAGGGAACGAGAGACGCCAGGCTCAAGTCCTGCCTAGTGGGAGAAGGATTTTTTTTCATCCGTGCTGTGACCCGCGGTCAATTTAATACTGTAATGCTTGTAGTATTATTGGAAACACTTGGTGACTTGGTCTGGCATCAGGAAAGAGTACAAGAATGTAGGAAATGATGTACGACACTTAGGGACCCTCTGCTCAGATTCAGGCAAAGTTCTTCAGAATCGGTCTAACACGTCTCAGGTAGAATGACTTGTCAGCAGCTCAACCAACTTCTTGCCACGAGCTGAGTACGGGCATTTTATTTCGATATTGAGATCTTTATCTACAATTCCGTCTGGTGAGCCCCCGATAAAGCCCAATTCATGGAGCCAGAATCCGGAAGCTTGAACAGTGCAGTCCCGTTCACTTGCGTACACATCACATGCAACCTGCTCATGATCAATACTCCACTGTAGAGGCCTCAATTTGGACGATGCTCCGTCACCACGCAATATAGAGTGAAGAGAGATTGCAATGGGCCACGTTTCTTCCGGGCTGCCTTTAGCACTGGTCCAAGCACGGATGCTGTGATGCGCCCCTGCCGGTATGCAGCCCAAAGAACATCACTACACTGTCCCCTGGTGTTC
Source organism: Sycon ciliatum (assembly GCF_964019385.1). Classification (NCBI taxonomy): domain Eukaryota; kingdom Metazoa; phylum Porifera; class Calcarea; order Leucosolenida; family Sycettidae; genus Sycon; species Sycon ciliatum. The sequence goes on from NC_088655.1 coordinate 14,155,762, forward strand.
CTCTCTACTTCTGCGATTTCGTCTGAGTTGACAACCATCTTCAAAGTGAGATGGTCGACGAAATTACTATCGGACAAAGAAACAGACAGCATTGTACGATTGAACGGAAGGAAGGTAGAAGGATTCTTTCCCACCGGCTCCGGAGACAACAGCCACGAGGACATGGGGCAAAAACCGATCCCATCCAGCTTAGCTTTGAACAAGTGACGATGGGTGTCAGTGACGGGGAGTTTAGTGGCTCGATAACTCTTTTTTGAATATCTGTAACAACAACTCCTAGTATTCACCATCTTATGTGCACACATACCCTCGAGTGTGTTGGTCTAAGACTTCAATTCATGGAGCCAGAATCCGGAAGCTTGAACAGTGCAGTCCCGTTCACTTGCGTGCACATCACAAGCAATCTGCTCATGATCAATGCCCCGCTGTAGAGGCCTCAATTTGGACGATGCTCCATCACCACGCAACATAGTGTGAGGAGAGATTGCAATGGGCCACGTTTCTTCCAAGCTGCCTTTAGCACTGGTCCAAGCACGGATGCTGTGATGCACCCCTGCCGGTATGCAGCCCAAAGAGCATCACTACACTGTCCCCTGGTGTTCCTCTCTACTTCTGCGATTTCGTCTGAGTTGACAACCATCTTCAAAGTGAGATAGTCGACGAAATTACTATCGGACAAAGAAACAGCCGACAATATAATTATGATTTAACGTGAGGGCAGAAGGATGCTTTGCCACCGGCTCAGGAGACAACAGCCGCGAGGACATGGGGCGAAAACCGATCCCATCCAGCTTAGCTTTGAACAAGTGACGATGGGTGTCAGTGACGGGGAGTTTAGTGGCTCGATAACTCTTTTTCGCAGGTGGAAACATTTCAGAAACAGTCCTCATCTTTGGATTTCTTTTTGATCCATCTGCACTCCGGTCGTATCAGTTGAAGAAACACTCTTCTGGGCGTACAGCAATGCCACGGCCATGTGGTGATATCGCGCTTGACCCCTGGCACACTCGCACTCTCCTGACACAATTTTACGTTTCCTCAGCGTTCCTCATCTTTGGCTTTACTTTTGAACCATCTGCACTCTGGCCGTATCAGTTGAAGAAACTTTCTTCTGGGCGTACACCAAAGCCACAGCCATGTGGTGATATCGCGCTTGACCCCTGGCACACTCGCACTCTCCTGACCCAATTTTACGTTTCCCCAGCGTCATCTGCGAAGAAGTAACGCAATGCATAGCGGCATTCGCTGGTTCAGAGAGAGAGAGAGAGAGAGAGAGAGTTTCTAAAAGCATGCACCAAACAATTTCCTTCGGAGCTTGACTTGAACTCCTTTGTTGCCTTTTTGGGGGTGCGGGCCGACATTGTTCTCGTTACAACTGAACGTACATTGTACAGTTTTATGTGTGGGGGGTGTTTAGCCTATTAAAAGTAGTGAATCCAAACTCCAAAGTGTGACTACCATACGAACAACAATGCACCCGTTTATACGGTAGTTCTACAACACAATTTCAATGGACAAGTTGCTGTTGTGTTTGTTCTGTTGCTGCCCCCCCCCTCTCTCTCTTTCTCTCTCTCTCTCTCTCTCTCTCTCTCTCTCTCTCTCTCTCTCTCTCTCTCTCTCTCTCTCTCTCTCTCTCATGTGCACATTCCCTTATCTGAAGGCGTACTGGCATGTCTGGATGGCTATATGAACATTGCATTGGAGCAGACAGAGGAATACGTCAATGGACAGGTATGTGCCAGTCAGCACTGTGTCTTCACTCTTCAGTCATGCTGTTAGCTCTGTTTAATATGTACATGTACTTGTCCTTGCTACTGGTGCTGGTGGTGGTGCTGGTGGTGGTGCTGGTGGTGGTGCTGGTGGTGGTGCTGGTGGTGCTGGTGGTGGTGCTGGTGGTGCTGGTGGTGGTGGTGTGATTGATAGAATGCAACACACAGTAGTGTGTACTGTATTGCCAACGTGAAGTGACACTCCAGTCTCCGGTATCTCAGCGAGTTCAACTACCTCTACATTCAGTGCGTGGATGCAGCTAACAGGGCATAGGTTGTGAGACTTAGGACTTCACCCTCGCCGCTAGGCGCTGCATCTGCCACCATGGTATCACAGGCATGGTGGTGGCCTGGCACAAGCGAAGCTTCCTAAGCTGGTCGTGTTTCTCAATACGATTGTATAGCCGGTGGTAACGCGGACCGTGCGAACTTTACCTTTTTACATACAGTATAACGCGTTATTTTCGGTGTAACTTTAATTTCGGTAATTTCGGTAGAGAAACCAGGCAGCTAAATTTAGGTGAAACCGTTACTTTTGCTGTTCCCTTGACATGGTTTTGTGTATGTGCATGCCAATATTTGTGTTTGCATTTTCAGCTGAAAAACAAGTATGGTGATGCCTTCATCCGTGGAAACAATGGTGAGTACACTTTGCTGTATAGTATTCGACCGTTGGATGGTTCAATAGCCAATCAAGTCATTTTTCCAACGATTCCTGTTCCATCTGTCTCCTCTCTCCTGGAGAGACCCATGGGACCAGTTCTGGCAGTGACTATTGTACATTGTACAAGAGTGAGTGTGTGTGTGGGGGGGGGGGGGGGGGCGTTCACGGTCTAAGCTAGTGTGTGACGTGTTTCTGGGCAGTCTGTTGCATGTAGATGGAAACGCACTGTGCAGTTCACTGCTGCTTTGCTGCAGAGTGTGTTGAACATGATTGTACTTCGAAGTAGATGAGAACCTGATGTTAAGTGGATACATGCCATGCCAGTCCTAATCCTGGTTGATTAGCTTGGAGTTTGACTATCCAATCTCTTGGTCAGGTGTTGTCAGTGAACAGTCACCTGTACTTGTCAGTGCTAGCGGTGCAATGCAGTAGTTGTATTTGAAAAAGACTTTCATCGTTGGTTCTGTCTGATTATATTTCCTTTGTTTGTGTGTGTGTGTGTGTGTGTGTGCGTGCGTGCGCGTGCGTGTATGTGTGTTGGTGTGTGTATGTCGCTGTTTATATGTTGGTGTGTGTGTGTGTGTGTGTGTGTGTGTCGGTGTTTTTGCACAGTGTTGTACATCAGCACACAGAAGAGGAGATGAGTTGACAGTGAGCAGATATTGAGCTGCGGACGGTGACCAGCCAGATGATCATGTAGTATGTACCTAGGTAGTCAGTGCAAGTGAGCAGCACGCTACACAGTATTACTCCATGGTGCTGGTGACTGAGAGTGAGTGTGTGTGGCCGACATTGTCCAGCAGACCAGTTGCACGGTGTCTGTAAGTCCCAGGCCGTGTGCAATGGCACGGGCAGTGTGTATATCTAGTATTATCTACATTGGCCAATACTGCTTCCAGTACTCACAGTACTCGCCGCTGCTGCAACTATGCGTTCATCTCTTGTACATAGAGCTTTTCTTTCTCTTGCTGCGTGTGTGTGTGTGTGCGCGCGCGCGATAGAGTTACTGCCATTGCTGCTGCTGCTGTTCTGGTACTTGTAGTTCTAGTGCTGTTGCTCTATCATCCCAGATTTCCTAGGGTATTTCTGCTCTTCTGTTTGTACAAGCTGCGTGGCAGCTACTGCCGACTGGTGTTGGAGATTTTTTAACACAAGCATTTCCCTTGTAAATACATCTTTCTTGATACGTAAACATCCCTCAAGTGAGACTCTCTTTGACTTTGCCTTTCCAAGATTTCTAAATGACGGGTTTTCTTTCTGGAGAACGATGCACACCCATTGACATTGTTTGACCAGTCCACCAGTTGTGCTGGCATGGCAAGTTACTCAGAAGTTAGTACCGACATCTGACCCACGATTCAAAAGTATAGCCGCGTTTCCATTTCAAATACAGTACATCATGCGCATTCCAAACACCCATCCAAGGGCCGCATGAGCCTTGGCGCTGCTTTCGGCACACGGGGGTCGGGCTGCTTTGGCTACGACTGTACGTGTTCAGTCAATCTTGCTTGGCTACAACTGTATACTGGTACATGGCGACAGACAGGGGAAGGACACACTGTATGGCATGAATGGATAATTTGATACAGGATAGGATACTGGTATGGTGGTATGCATCACTAGACTAAATAGGGAGAGCATGCCATTCTGTTGCTGCAGTTTTAGAATGACAGCAAACACAGACCCGTTGCCTGAGGATAGTGAATAATGCGAAACTCGGAGTGGTGACATAGCTGCTTTCTCTCCTCTCTCTCTCTCCTCTCTCTCTCCCTCTTCTCTCTCTCTCTCTCTCTCCTCTCCTCTCTCTCTCTCTCTCTCTCTCTCTCTCTCTCTCTCTCTCTCTCTCTCTCTCTCTCTCTCTCTCTCTCTCTCTCTCTCTCTCTCTCTCTCTCTCTCTCTCTCTCTCTCTCTCTCTCTCTCTCTCTCTCTCTCTCTCTCTCTCTCTCTCTCTCTCTCTCTCTCTCTCTCTCTCTCTCTCTCTCTCTCTCTCTCTCTCTCTCTCTCTCTCTACTAACTGTGTCATGGTATGAGTATACGTACAGCTCACGCTGAGAGTATACCACTAGTGCACTCATCAGCTCAGTAATACTAATAATAAAACAGTGTACGGAAAAGAACAACGCTAGGCAGCAGAAATAAAAACCAACAACAGCTATTGTCACGGCAGTTGCATGGCGAAACACCCGTATTCAGATCGGCATTGCTGCCTTGGGGAGCAACAGTCTTATGATTACACCAGTATAATATACTTATATCACAACAGAAGTTGCGACAATCCCTAGAAGGTGATGAGCTAGGCATGCGAAGAGGGCTAAATAGACTGCAAAAACTAGGCATGCCAAGAACTGGCGAACCGAACGAAACACGTCAAAAAAAGAAAAAAAAGAGCAGGTCAAAGGTTTAACACAAACTTAATCACGCAAAAAATACTTCCAACTATCACATTATAACAGTCATATGTGTGTGAGAGGGAGGGGTATTGCGCACCAACAAAAGAAGAAGTAGACAACAACAACAACAACAACAACAACAACAACAACAGCCAGAACATAGAAGAAGAAAAAGTAACAGATCAAAAATCATTCATAGACCTAGCTAGTTTCAAATATAATTATTACCATCAAGACGGGCCACTCCACGCCCACCACACCCACAGCAGAGCATAGAAGAACTACCTACACACACTGTACATGAGCAGGACTAAGCAGAAGACATCAGAAACGTGATGGATATGCTTGCAACAGCAGCAGCAGCAGCAACGTACATGTCAGAACTCAAGCAGAACAACATAGTTGAAAAGTAACAGCAATGGCGAGCAGAGCAGAGCACGGCTGTGGACAGGTAACCGTAATGATGGTACGAGCATTGATAGGAGAGGACATGCCCCGTTGCGATCGCCTGACTGGGCGTGTCAGGCGCATAAGCAGATACACTGATAGAAGTAAGAGGTATGCCTGTTGCACATCCATACACTGATACACTACGACACTGACTGTACACTATGACTGTCAACCCGGTACATGTTCGCATGCAACCAAAACGCAAACCATCCAGCCCAACAGGCATTTGACTTACTTTGCAAACAACCAACTAGCCAGCCAGCCAGAGAGCAAGTCGGTCAAGAAGTCAGCCAGCCGGGCAACCGGAGAGCAAGTCGGTCAAGAAGTCAGCCAGCTAGTCAAGCAGCCAAGCAAATGGCCACACTAGTCGTCAAGCACACCTTCATCCAGCCAGACAAAACTGGACGATTAAAAGGAAAGCTGGGGGAGAACATAGTCAGCTGCAGCAGCAGCTGTTCCAGCACTGCTTATGGCTTATGATTGGATGAGAGCCAAGTTAGGCCTTCAAACAGGCCATCACCCGTTGTTGCACATGATGGCTGAACATACCAATTGCGATCGCGTATTTTAGTTAATCCAAGTTTTTCTTGCACTTCGTGGGGCTTCATAGCTGTGTGAAAGCAAGGACACACACACACACACACACACACACACACACACACACACACACACACACACACACACACACACACACATATATGTACTCAGGTCACATGTGTCTCCCTGGGAGACGGGAGAGACATCCAAAAGGGGCTCCAAGTCGTCAGGTAGCAGTTTGCACCAGAAAATCCGATCAGTTAGTTGTAGTATTTAAATAACCGACGAGGAGACAACAGTCGTAAAATAGCAATGAAAAATATCAATTGTGCACTCATAACCATGTATAAACAATTAAAATGAAACAATTCCAGAACGTTTTCGTGTGACCATCATCAGTGGAACATCGTCACATAGTAAGAATCACTAAAACAACCAGTTATATAGCTAGAGTAATATGAAAAGAAGCGTGAGAATGCAGCACAGCTAGCGGTTATGCATAACGCATAACCTGTTCTATGCAAGCAAAAAGAAAATGTTGTAGCACTCACACTTTTTAAATAATACACACTCACCAGTTTTTGTTCACACGCACTCACAGCTGCCACATTCATCTACAGTCAAATCTGTCGTAAGCGACCGCCCCTTGGTGCAAGAAAAAGCGGTCGCTTACGGCAGATGGTCTCTTACGGCAGATGTATGGTAAATCCGGCACACCAGGTATATGCTTCCATGTACTCAAATCGACGAGGATAATGTGATTTTTAATATCATTTTTTGGATATTCAACGACGACCATACCCGGAAAGTACGCGTATGCGACACGGCAGTAGATCGACACTGCCTGGACTTGAGAGCTACAGCACAGCCTCAGTACAGGCCAGGCGCCAGTCGATCGCACTTGCAAGACAGCGCATTTTCACACTTTGCAGTTGACAGCGCTCTGGCAAGTACAGTTTCGCACCTTACTGAACCTGGGTCGCGGTCGCTTACAGCAGATTTGAATGCAGCCACCGTGCATGAAATCGCGGTCGTTGGTCGCGCACAGCAGATGGTCGTTCTGGACAGATCAGTTTGTATGTGAAACCGTCGGTGCACGGAAAATCGGTCGCTAACGGTAGATGGTCGCCTACAGCAGAGGTCGCTAACGGCAGATTTGACTGTACTGCTACCATTCTCAGATACACTGCAAAGGTTCACACTACACGCGTTATGCATAACCGCTAGCTGTGCTGCATTCTCACGCTTCTTTTCATATTACTCTAGCTATATAACTGGTTGTTTTAGTGATTCTTACTATGTGACGATGTTCCACTGATGTTGGTCACACAAAAACGTTCTGGAATTGTTTCATTTTAATTGTTTATACATGGTTATGAGTGCACAATTGATATTTTTCATTGCTATTTCAGTTAGTTGTAGTATGGTGTTTTTGTTTTGAATGGTGCATGTACGAAGTACGGCTACATGCTGACTGTACACTATTCTATGTAGCACATAGAGACACCAGCGCTCACTGTACAAACGCATGGTGACGAACCCTCTCATGTAATGCCATGTACCAGTGCACTTGTACTACTGTAGTCTGACCAATGTAAAAATTATGTTAGTAACAAACATTATATTCATTGTTTTGAGGGAGTTGAAATGGGAAAAGTCTGAAGAAAACATTGACCATCACCACCAGGACTTGCTTATGGCCAGCGATGCTCTAAGCCGTGATGTAGTCGTAAACCCAGCAGCGACCGTTCAACATCCTCTTTAGACCTCTTCGACCTACAAAACGATCTCTCCAAAAAACTGAGATTTGACCAAATTACGATAATTTGAAAATGCCTACCCCATCGAACATTGGTGTTCGATCAATGTATGGGCTCGGCTATAAAGGGTTAAATCAGAGTGGATCTGATAAAGGCACCACTGGCGCCCTTGAACACACAAGTATTCAGTCAAGCTGTACTTTGGTACATCATTCAGTCAAGTAAGACTAGTACACACACACACACACACACACACACACACACACACACACACACACACACACACACACACACACACACGTACCATCAGGCAAGTCTTGTTTGTTGGCAAAGATGAGAATAATAGAATCTCTCATCTCCCTGTCATGGATTATGCGGTGTAGCTCTTGCTTAGCTTCTTCTATCCGGTCACGGTCGGCGCAGTCAATGACGAAGATCAAGCCTTGTGTGCCAGTGTAATAGTGACGCCATAACGGTCGAATCTTATCCTGACCACCCACATCCTGCACAGCGGATTGCAACAACAGCAGCAACAGTAACAGCAACAATAGCAGCAGCAACAACACCACCAGATTGCATATCTACTCCCAGCAGGGTATTGAGAGTACTGTACATCCAATGATACCTTCACCAGCAGCCCTAGCACCATGAGAAGTACTGCACAATGCACTGCAGCGCACAGAGATGGCCCACGAGGTCCACATATCCATATAAAAATAGGAAATAAAGTAATTGTATATGTACCATATCACTGGTCTGAGACACGGTTGAGGTCTGCAGATCACAGTCTGATGGCGATTGCAAAAGCACGGATCACGCATAACGTCTAAACCCAGATCCACGATCCACAGAGAGTTTCAGCTATGCTCGCATGCCATCTCTCTTCCAGCTACTTTCGTGTCCTGTGTCGTGATGTGAACGCCACCAGGGAGTAAAACTTTAGGCAGGACTAGGAAGAACTTACCCAGACATTGAATTTGATATTCTTATAGGTGACAGTCTCCACATTGAAGCCCACAGTAGGGATTGTAGTCACAGATTGGCCTAGTTTCAGCTTGTACAGCACAGCTGATCAACACATAGGTCAAGGATGTCAACATCTCATCACATATAAATAGAATGCACATCATCACTCAATCTGCAGACAGAGCTGTTTCATTCTTTGTGGACTCAACCGCGGAGCTCAGAAAAAAATAGGCCGAACCCGATAGCTACGAAAAACAAAATTTCCAAGGTCAGATTTAAACCAGGCCTGAACGTACCTTGCCAGAGTGCTCAACCTGACAAGTCGGTGAGCTCTGCGTAGCGCAAACAGCAAAGGCACTACCCCACATGAGAGTGCTCAACTACTATCAAGTGCACATCATTATGCAGCTGTTAATACTACACTTCATCACACTACATCCACACGCACACTAGGCCCAGACAGATCCTGCCGGCAATTCTTTTGGCAAAATATCGTGTTGTGTGCAGGAGGGTCTAGTTGGCTAAAGAGCGCAGTGTGGTGGTGGAGGTGACTCAACATTTTCTTCAATGGCCGAGAGCTCTGTCGCACACTGTAATAATATGATACGTGCGCCGTTAGCGTCAGAGCAAGAAGAGGGACAAGACGAGTCAAGGGACAATCCGGAGGACGCAATACCATACGACCAACTGTTTGTTTCTACCAGCGTTATTGTACCGTCGACACAGCTCTGACGACGATATACTGGGCGAATGCCGCGGGGCCTCCCAGCGTGTCAGCGGCAGTGGGTGATGGGCAGATAACAAGGTAGCTTGCGGACAACATCGGTGGCATGAAGCCTAGTGACTGCCAAGCGTCTTGGCGCGACGGGCGAGCAGTACAGTGTCATGCCCCAGTGGCTGCTGTGGCTGTTGACGTCGGCGGGCCGTGAGGTGCGTTCGCAGGCTGTCATGGCGCTCGGACAACTGCAATACTAGTACACAGACTCTCACTACTAGCTACATAGTACTCTGATTCTGGCACATTATTTCTGCATTGAATAGGGATTGATTTTCCGTGCCGAAATTCCGACGCTGCATGCATGTCCAATGCGCGTCAACAGTACTTCACACTTTCCTTTTCCCGCGTTATCACCTCAGCTATGCCAGTTTTGTATGTGGAAACCCCCTATATAATAGCAGTTTGGTCTATATTTTTAATCATTCAACATCTACCTTCACTGATGAGCTATGTATTAGCGAAACAGCTGTCTGAAGGAGTTTATCAATGTCGTCTACGGAAGTGTCCTCGCAATGGTGATGGTTGTGTGCAGGAGGGTCTAGTCGGCTACAGAGCGCAGTGTGGTGGTGGAGGTGACTCAAAATATCGAAGAATTGAAAGAGCGGAAATTGCCGGCAAAATTGGAGCAAAATATCGAGATGTTGGGTAAAATCGATGCCCGATACTTGGATTTCCTTGTTTTTAGCCCGTTCAGCAGTATACACTGCTCAGGACGAGATCATGTGAACGAAATATCACTGGGATTCACTGTGGATCGACATGATTTCGGAAGAACTAAGGGACACGTGCGTGGAAACCCGTGTTGATAAACCGACCCTGCGATTTTTATGAAACGTTGTACGGGATTGTACGGGGAGTGGATAAAATACACGTTTTTCCGGAGCAAAATGGAGCAAAATATCGAGTTTCTTGTGCGACACTCGGCAAAACATCGAAGATTTCGCAGCAACATTTTGCGGCAAAATATCGAGGCAAGCGGAGCAGAATCTGTCTGGGCCTAACACACACGCACACACACACACATGTACGCGCACGCACACACATGTACGCGCACGCGCACACACGCAGAGCAACTATGCTGGTAAGGCAGGATACTAGTCTTTCCGGCAGCATCAAGACCAAGCATGAGTATCCTCATCTCCTTGTTGCCAAATATTTTCGACAGCATTTTCCCCATGGCGACTGCATAGAAAAACAAATAGCAAAGAGGGAGGCAGGACAACAATGAAGGTCAACTGATTTGTTGATTTCTATTTTGAAGTACAAGCTGTAACGCTGGTCATGTATGTTGAAGCACGGGAAGATACATTTCATAAGTTTGAGGGAGTTGCAAACGAGGACAATCTGAAGAAAAAATTGACTCACCACATTCAATGTAACGGTCAGGGAATTCGAATTTGAAGTTCTCCCAATCCTTTCCAAATTGTCACCACATTGCTAGAGTCCCCACTACCTACCCACTGCTATACCTAAAATAGAACTGGATGACGTCAAAAGTGCCAACGTGGCCATCCTAATACAGCACGCATGTGAACAAACTAAGGGCAGGTGAATGGTGATAAGCGAGAACAAAAATACGAGAACACCGGATCGATGAAAGGACTGAGACCTGAGAAAATATTCCCATAACTGTATCAGCAGCAAAAGAGACTTTGGTCTTACCAGCTGCGGCTCATTCGCCGCTCGTTGGCTTCTCAATTCTCAGAGAATCTCAATCTGAACCTGCTATCCCAGGACTGGCAACCTAAACTAGATTGTCTAGATTTCAGGGGGCGGAATTACAGTAACAATTCACAGATGGAGGGCAAAGGGTTGTCGCTACATGAAACTCCTCCCAACACCATTCGAAGTGAATTACAGTGCCGAAAAAGTGCTCAACATCGGTAGGACAAAAGCTAAAAGTCCCATGGAAAGGAGGATGAAATTGAAGACACAGCGAGCTCACGATCGCACAAATATTTGAAGTCAAGTGCCATTTCTTGTTCTGCATGCAGACAAGTGCATAGTGCAGATACTGTGCATTACTGCAGCGCACATGCAGTAACTGCCCCCTGACGTCATCCAGCGCTAGCAGCCGGATTTGTGTATGCATGACTCATCCATCGTTTCGACCATCGGCATCGTTTTTGAAGAGTCAAGACGAGACAGACTCGAGCTCCCAGGGCCTACTTGTATGATTGTGTTATTGTTGTAGGGAGGAGCTCCGGAGCTTATTTTGCTCTTGGTCTCGTATCCAATGTATCAGTTCTTTTAGTTTTACTGTACGATCGTACTCTGCCTCTGACTCACTAAGATGAGCTCAGGCATCACCGTACATACAGCGACAGAATAATTTAGAAAAGCGATCCTGTCAGCTTTTCTATTATTGTGTTGTTATTGCGCTGTCCTTTTTGCAAAGATACCTATCATGCTTTTCTTTCATTTGAAGATAGCACTAGTGAGTAGTAATGCACATGGTTACAGTACATGTACTAGTGTCATGTATTTGTCAGAGAGCACACATCCACTGGTTGACTTGTTGCAGGGCCGTCCAGACTGAGTAATATTTGGAGAGGTAAGGTCATGGACGTCTGATTTGGGCTCTCTCCAGCAGTTACACACAGCATAGCATAGATTTGTACATGACGTGTATATAATAATTATTATTATTTATATATTATATTAAACTCGGATGTTGAGCCATAAATTATTATAATAATAAGTTATAAACACTGGTGAGCTCAACTCACCAATACAATATGGCAATAGCAAGAGTACATATTAACCAGTAATACCAGTTACCATTGGGTACTAACCAGTTATGTACTCTTGCCAATAGTGAACATACTGTGCGGGATGCCGCACTGAGTTACGATGATACGACAATACTTACTAGTGCATGTGTCAGCTGACCTATGTAACCATGGTCACCAGCGTATATCGTTGCCGGGACAGTGTTGACTATAGTACTGCTGGGCGCCGAGGAACATACAGGCTAGAATTTCACCGAGCACAGCATACCTCAATGTATACACGGTGACTCAATTGTGCATCGACTGCAGTGCATGAAAATAAGAACGGCCCAGGTTACGAGGCTGACCCCCCTCCCAGTTCTTCAGGACCCGACAGTACACATACTGTAGGCATCGTGCTCACAGCGCCATGTTGCAGTGAACACTGGTTTCAGTGACCTGCACTCATGCCGCCGAGGACTGACCAAAGGTTTGAAACCACTTTGACAATTGCACATTCCACGCTAAAGCGGAGATGTACTCCTCATTTAGGCAGGCGGTTGCTGAAATCAGAATGATATTGATAGTCTCTTTGGCTAGGTTCTACCTGTAATGACACTGGTCACTATGATATTACCCACACGGCGACGTTGCTCCCAATCACTAACCGAATCATCAGATTTCCTAGCTCCAACTTCGAATCATCCGGGACTCCTAAATTTATCAAAATGCTTCCTCATTTACTGATACATGATTGTACAGTACTACTACTAGTGTATATCTTTTGTGCACTCAACGAGAGCTTGGTTGGCCTCCTAGAGAACAGTTTAGGCTGATGAGACGACTTGGCCCTCCTGGAGTTTTCCTAACTAAAGGCATTGTGAGTCTTGTGACATTATCAAGATTTCCAACTCTTGCCCAGCTGCTACCATGCCGATAGAGATCCAGAAGAAATCTTGGTAGCAAACACACACGCATACATACACACACACACACACACACGCACGCACATGAGCAATACAGGAGATTCCTCTCAGGCAGACATGCCCGTTTTTGGTGTGGGAACACTTTGAAAGATGGGGTAAATACTAAAATTTAATATTAAATGGTCATACTAAGTCCTCAACGCACATGTGGCAAGTACGTCACAATACTCTAATTGGGTGTAAGAACAACAGGAGGGAGGGAACATAGACAGGCAATGGAAAACGTAGCATGAATATTCAATGCAAAACGGAGAGCCGTGTAAGCGCATTACATCATAGTTCATGGCTGAGTGAGCACATTACGCCACAGCGAGAATAATATGGCACCGACTACGCCTGAAGCAGGTGACAGTGTTTCTATGTTTTTTTTAGTATGTGCATTATGCCATTACGGTCATGAGCCTGCTGATCACAGAGTCTAGCCGACTCAGTCTTCTGTCAACACGCTAGAAGCACTTCTCAAGTTATACATTTATGAAGCAACAACCCAGGCAGTGGCAGTGTGTCTAGTCGCTGCCTAAGTGGGTGCCATGATCACTATGGTAACCATGGTAAGCATCATGTACATTATTTAAGAACTTGATACAAGCAAAGCAGCAGTGTAGATAACAAGATAGGATGGTAGCCTAGGACAAGGGAGATTCCCAACAAACCCTCAATCAACTGGTGGTGCCCGTGCGGATGAAGAGTGCAATAGGTTGCACGGTAACTCGAGGCACACTTTCTAATGAAAACCTGGCAGGCTTACCAGATGAAAATCTGAATCAAACTCCAGCAAATGCATTGATTCCGAGCCTGCGTGTATATGACTATGTACATAGTAGAATGATGTTAGGTGTGTGTGAGTGAGTGTGAGTGTGTGGTACATGGTGGATGCTCATGCTGGTGACATAGTGAATGCGCAGGCAGCAGCATCACACCACATCCGCACCACCTTCTTTTGCCTCTGTCTGTGGCATGCTGAAATCACACACACGCACCTCACACCTTCATTGCCTTTGCCTGTAGCATGCAGAGATCACACACACACGCACCTCACACATTCATTGCGCCCGTCTGTGCCATGCCGAGGAAATCGTGCGCAAACGTGCCCGCCGTGACCTGCTCTGGAATGCGCTGAACGACATCAGCAACATCCAGCCGCACTCCTTCTGGCTTCATTGACGTATGGAATGCATCTCCAGGCTTATAGTCATCCGGCAGATGTAGGTATTCTTCAGGATGACAGAACAGATAGCACATGAGCTCAGCTTGCTCTGCTTCACTTAGATGCTCACCTACAGTACGCACGGATGAGCACACGAGTGTGGTGCCACCACCGCAATACGAACAAGTGCAATATTGGCACGTGCACACACGCACACACACACACACGCACACACACACACACACACGCACGTACACAAACACACACATACACACACACACACACCAATATTATAATTACATACACCTATGCACTGCATAAACTGGCGCACTGAGTTATCTCGTGATGCAGGTCACAGGTTGTCTTTGAAAACGAGTTATCTCGTAATACGGGTGGAAGGGGGTTAATTCATATGCTGCTAGTTGATCAAAAACATTAAAAAGTCAATTGTATAATTGGTTTTAAAACCGTTTGTTGGAGGGATTGATTATTGAAATCAGTAGAAGTGTTTCAGCCCTGCAGCTTGCTGCCTCCACGTTCTGCACTCACTCCAACAAAAGGATGAGAAACTGAGGATGGACTTACCATTCTCTTTCAGGACTTTCAGCAAAGACAGCGTGTTCAGAGTCGAGTCACTTTCCGATTCATTCCCGTCAACGCCGCCATGACGAACGTCGCTCGGATCGTCACTATCGGCTGTTGAGGCATTTTCAGATGCAATCTTCTTGCCGATTCTCTTGAACGCAACCTTCAACCGTTCAAAGGAGTTGCCCACAACCGGCAAGTGGTTAATGTACACTGCAGATGAGTAGAGCATTGCGCAAGAAAGAGCAGAGACATAGAGACGCGGAGTAAAACACAATAAGTTAGCAAAAGGCCACCAGTTACACCGGCCATTTAGGCCACATCCATACTTGGTTGCTTGCATGCACACGCAAATCCACCCATACAAACACACAAATACACATGCACACCCAACCAACCAACCAACCACCACCACCACCACCACAACCACCACCACCAGGTGCAGCAGCAGTAGACGCAGCAGCAGCAGCAACACCAATAGCAGAAGCAACTTTGACTTACATTTAATCAAATCTTCCATGTCTACAGTGTCCTTGTAGACGAGGCAAGTCTTATTATAGAATTTGTACTTGATCTCATTCAGCATATTGGCAATCTGTGGAGACAAGGAATATGCCAGCACCAGATTGAACTGATGATATTAGTCTTACAAATTAAATGTAGCTCAATACCAACATTTATACCGTAACTTAAGTGGTTCGAAGAGTGATCTGTGTGTTCTCGTCCTCAGTATCCTTCTACAGATGATGTTCGGAGCAAGAGCAAGAAATGACCATTTATTGGTGGGGTATTTGGGCACCATCTTCCAGTATGCCGCTCTGAAAAAGATTGGATTTTTCTATTTTGCGGAAATCATTTATAATGTAGGTGGCAATGACAATGAGAGCGGCAGTGACGGTGACAGTGACAGTATATCGTACCTGATACTCGGTGGGGTAGAAGCCCATTGCTCTCAGAATACCTGGCACCTCGGAACTTGGAATATTCCTTCCAATCTTCAACGTCTCTTGAGTATCTAGTCTTTGTCTGTAAGACATGTTGTAAAACAGAAAAAAAGCAGAGATGATACCCAGCTAGTGGCATGTACCTATTTCTATAGTTCGTGTCGCAAACACAATTGTACATTTTCTGTAACAGAAGCAACAGCACCATTGCTGTCACCACCACCACCACCACCAGCAATAGTGACAGCAGCAATAACAACAGGAGCCTAGCAGCAGCAACAGTTGTAACAGCAATAGCAACAGCAGCCAAACTGGTAGCGCCAGCAGCAGCAACAGCAGCAAAAGTGGTAGCAACCGCTGCAGCAGTAGAAGCAGCAGCAAAAGTGGTACCGTTAGCAGCAACAGTTGTAGCAGCAGCAGCAGCAACATGGTAGTGTCAGCAGCTGCAGCAAAAGAGGTAGCAGCAGCAGCATTGACAGGCACCAGCAACAATTGGCAGGTTGGACCCTCATTGAACATGTTCGGTGAGAAATGAGCCAGCGTGGCAAAACACTACAACACGGCGTAAACTGTAACGTAAGTTAGTGAAGTTGATACTCACACTTTGATCTGCGTCAAATAGAAGTAGTCTGATAGTCGCTCAAACCATGCAGTGTCTCGAGACTGGCCAGGCAGGCAGTGGTAGAATGGTGTTATGCCCTCACCACCGGCTTCGACAATCTTGTCAATCACCCTGCAGCGATAAATAATTGAACAGTTCGCGTAGTAGAATATTGCTTGAAAAACAAAACTCAGACTTGAACATCTGTTCCGCTTCTGCAGTGATTAGTTAGGTAAGACACCGTTTTGGCAATCACCCTGCAGTGATTAGTTGTAAAATGAAATGTAACATGCTGCCAATAGGCATGAACTTTACATTATAGACATGTCACCATACAAACCTCAATGTTCTGCAGTATGCACTAGCAGTGAAGAGTGGTACAATGCCTGAGACACTACGTACTGTCTGTTGACCTTGTACATGACAATGCTTGCATCTTCTCCACCGGCTGTGAAGATATACTCGCCATCATAACTAGCTGCCATTGACTTGATCTGAAAGAGTCAGCGGCATACACCAGACACCAGCAGCACCAGCACCACCAGCAGCAGAACCAGCAGAACCAACAACCATCAAAGACAACATTTCCTAAACAAACATACAATGTCATGCAGCAGCAGCAGCAGCAGCAGCAGCATCTACAGTGCTGCTCAATGAAATCCAGTCGAGTCACTCAAGTATGCGCCGGGCGCTGCGCATCCCTCAGACTGCAAACACTGGGCTGTGAAATGGTGCAAAGCGCAAACTTGACTCACACGACCAGATTTCACTGAGCAGCACTGTACACTGTACTGACACTTTAAGAGTTTCACTGGCACATTGATCATCCTTTAGGGTCATCCCGTTCCTCCGCACGTGGACTACTCAGTTCGACTGGGTCTCGCATAAACCGCAATTTTCCTTTGGAGACTCCTCCTGTGTTATCTCATGCACATCTTGCAGGGGTGTCACACACGGCATGACCAGTAAGACCATGGTCGTACCACTTTTCGTCCAGGAGCCGGGTCCGACCAATTCATTTAAAAAACTTGAAAAAAGCAATAAAAGAGACCTACAATGTGCCCTGTTGGCCGAAAAGTCTGAATATTTTCCCCGACTCGCACCCCCCCCCCCCCCCGACTCGCACCCCCCCGACTCGCACCCCCCCCCCCCCCATTGTTCCACTTCCCATTGCCCTGTGATGCCCCTGTTATATCCAACGCACGTACCTCTCACTTGACCACCATGACAGGATATCACCGTTGAAAAATCTGATATCTCTGTGACCCCCCACCCCCAGGTGGCTGACTCTATGTTCACAAAATCGGACTGAGTCTGTGCCAACTCCATGATGATGACATTGGAGCATTTCTAATGGTGTACGGTTATTGGTCTATAAATATGTGTGTGTGTGGGGAGGGGGGGGGGGGGGGTTGGGTTGAGGCATGGTGAATACTGCTGGACTTACCCCTCCCGGATGGCCAATGCACGGAGCATACTTGAACGGGTTTCCATCAATGGGGCATTGCACTAGACCAAGCTGGAATCAAAACAAGCATACAGACATACGCACACACGCACATGCGAACACACACACACACACATGCATAGACACACATACATACATACATGCACGCATACACACGATTGTACAGTCAAACCTAAGCACCAGTCTACCCACCTCATCATGGGCTGCACACTAGTGCATACAGCATGTACCCAGCTCATCATGGGCTGCACACTAGTGCATACAGCATGTACCCACCTCATCATGGGCTGCACACTAGTGCATACTGCATACAGCATGTACCCACCTCATCATGGGCTGCATACTAGTGCATACAGCATGAACTAGTCTACTTACCTCATCATGTGCTGCATAGAGCATGTAGGCACGCTCTTGTCGACCTTCCTCAGAGAATGTCTCATGATCTGTAAGTGGTAGCAGCATCATCCTGCTCAACACAAACATGCATACACACATGCATACACACATGCATACACACGATCACTTCACGGGAGCAATAGGTTCACGAGAGCGCTGGCATCACGGGAGAGCTGGGTTCACGGGAGCACCGGGCTCACGGGAGCGCTGGGTTCACGGGAGCGCTGGATTCACGAGAGCACCGGGTTCACGGGAGGACAGGGTTCACGGGAGCGCTGGGTTCACGGGAGGGCTGGGTTCACGGGAGCGCTGGATTCACGACAGCACCGGGTTCACGGGAGCACCGGGTTCACGGGAGTGCTAGGTTCATGGGAGCGCTGAATTCACGGGGGCAATGGGTTCACGGGAGCAATGGGTTCACGGGAGCAATGGGTTCACGGGAGCAATGGGTTCACGGGAGCGCTGGATTCACGAGAGCACCGAGTTCACGGGAGGACAGGGTTCACGGGAGCGCTGGGTTCACGGGAGCGCTGGGTTCACGAGAGGCTGGGTTCACGGGAGCACCGGTTCACGGGAGCACCGGGTTCACGGGAGCACCGGGTTCACGGGAGGACAGGGTTCACGGGAGCGCTGGGTTCACGGGAGCACCGGGTTCACGGGAGCACCGGGTTCACGGGAGGACAGGGTTCACGGGAGGACAGGGTTCACAGGAGGGCAGGGTTCACGGGAGGACAGGGTTCACGGGAGCGCTGGGTTCACGGGAGCACCGGGTTCACGGGAGCACCGGGTTCACGGGAGGACGGGGTTTACAGGAGCACCGGGTTCACGGGAGTGCTAGGTTCATGGGAGTGCTAGGTTCATGGGAGCGCTGAGTTCACGGGAGCAATGGGTTCACGGGAGCGCTTGGTTCACGGGAGGACCGGGCTCACGGGAGCACTGAGGCAAAAAGTGGTACTATCAATGCGCCAGTGACCGTGGGATGTCCGGTGTCCCTGTTTTGTGCACTGTAAGGTCCTAGGGAGCAAATAGTAATTAAGTGATCTGGTGACTGGTTTAGTGGAAACATCTAACTAACAGATCTTCAACACGACCCTCTCATAGCTAACTTGTCTATTGGTTGACGGCTGCTCTTGGCTTGGAAGGTAGATCTGGTCATCTTCGTGCCAAGACTGTAGAGTTTGATCTTGTACTATTGCACACATACGAGTGCACACATACGTACATATACACACACGCACATACACACGCACGCACGCACACACACACACACACGCATACACACACGCGCGCACACGCGCGCGCCCACACACACACACACACACACGCACACAAATTTGTACCGGTATACAGAAACAAAGCTACATAATTTTAGCTTTAACGTATAGCCTTCTGTGAACGCCTGCCACCCTGTACAACATGTACTTGGCCTGTATACACTGAGCTCATGTATTGTCACTAGTATGCGGAACGCGATAAACTCGGAAAGGCATTTCACACCAGGACCTCCGGGTAGTACGACATAGGAAGTTTGTGGGCAGTACAGTCAACCTTGTACAAATTCAACCTAGATGACAAGTTTCATACACCTTTACAATGACCTGGGAATGACAAAGAAATGATAAGCCTTGCAAAAAAATGGTACAAACGGTGGCTGGGATGGTCATTGACTGTGGTATTGGGGCGTTTGCAGCGGGCATTATGGTACTAGTATTTGCTCACGGCCAGAAACTGGTCATGTGGGTCAGTTCCAGAGGGACAGACAGAGAGAGAGAGGAGAAAGGAAACTGCACTAATCCGGGGAGGACAACTGGTAAGAAAGCATTGACGACTTCAGGGTATCCATTTCAGGATAACTGCATTTACACTCCCCCCCCCCCCCACCATCACGGGGCATCGAACTATTGCCATATTTAGAAGAAAAATTCTAACTAGTCCAATATACCTCATTGTTTGCTGTCATCATGAATAGCTGATCAGAGAAGTATGGATACCATGCAAGACAGGTTGGAATAGCCTCTTGCTCAATCCGATCACGAGTTCGGATCTTGAGATCATCTTCCACACTTGCAGCCAAGTCATACTCCACCTATAACCGCACAGTACAGTACCATGGAAAGATTATGCAAACGCCGCATCTTAGAGCACAGTATATTTGTTAAACCATAGAAGTATTTAGCAGCACCAGCAGCAGTAGCACAACAGCGAGTAGCACAAGCAGCAGCAGTAGCACAACAGCGAGTAGCACAAGCAGCAGCAGCAGCACAAGCAGCAGCTGCAGCACTGAGCAACAGCAGCAACAGCAGGAGCAGCTGCAGCACTGAGCACCAGCAGCAGCAGCACCACCACCAGCAGCAGCAGCAGCACCAGCAAAGGGGGCGGCCGCAGCTTGAAAACACTAAATCGCTACGAGCTCATACATTGTAACGGTTACTAACTTTACCTACTGAAAAGCTAAACATCACTCAGTCTTGCATTTACTAACCAGCATTCTGTCATTTCCAACAGAGAAAAGTCGCGGCTCACCATCCTCTTCATTCACACCAAACAGAATGCCTGTGCAGTACAATACGAGAGCAGTTAAACAGCACTGATGTATAGACACATACACGCATGTGTGTACACGTGGACAGGCACATGTACACACGCATTCACGTACGCACGCATGCACACACGCAGCCTCCCCCCCCCACACACACACATGCAGCGTAGCTAATAACAGCACCGTAGGCTGACACACGCACACTGCTACCCGGGCCTTGTGAGGTGTTTGTTGTGCTGCAAACAAACCATCACTCTAAATCACTCTAAATCACTCTAAATTGTGCACTCCTTATGATGTTTTGGGGTGATGCAGCATTTCCCTGAACCAGAATCATTGGAACTTAGAAGTTGCGACTTCGGCGGTAATAGTCATGTCAAGTCATGTCAAGTTCGGCAAGAAGCGTGTGCTCCTCGTTGGAGCAACTAACTTCATGACTATTACCGCCGAAGTCGCAACTTCAAAGTTCGTATTGTTGTCCCTCACGCGGACGTGCGACTAGTTGTTGGAGGTGACAGCGTTGTGAATAGCTATACTGGCTCTCGACGTCTGTTTAGCACAACTCCATGAGCGACTCTGACTCACGCTGCTACCTGGGGCTTCACGAGGTGTTTGTCGCGCTGGAAACAAAGCGTCTCTGTAAGTTTGTATCCCTGGTGATGGTTTGGCCTGGAGAGCAGTATATAAGTGGTGCTTTTCAGGCACAATCTTCCTCAGCCTACTCAAGCTCAACTGATGAGGGGTGAATTCCCCGAAACACTGTGTATTGAGCAGGGAGTGGTGCTTTCTTTCAGGTTTGCCGAGCGGAAGGTGCGACATGCTCCTGGTGTGCTCCGGATGGCAGTCGTGAGTCAGTCAAGTGTCAAGTTCGGCAAGAAGTGTGTGCTCCTCGTTGGAGCAACTAACTTCATGACTATTACCGCCGAAGTCGCAACTTCTAAGTTCGTATTGTTGTCCCTCACGCGGACGTGCGACTAGTTGTTGGAGGTGACAGCGTTGTGAATAGCTATACTGGCTCTCGACGTCTGTTTAGCACAACTCCATGAGCGACTCTGACCCACGCTGCTACCTGGGGCTTCACGAGGTGTTTGTCGCGCTGGAAACAAAGCGTCTCTGTAAGTTTGTATCCCTGGTGATGGTTTGGCCTGGAGAGCAGTATATAAGTGGTGCTTTTCAGGCACAATCTTCCTCAGCCTACTCAAGCTCAACTGATGAGGGGTGAATTCCCCGAAACACTGTGTATTGAGCAGGGAGTGGTGCTTTCTTTCAGGTTTGCCGAGCGGAAGGTGCGACGTGCTCCTGGTGTGCTCCGGATGGCAGTCGTGAGTCAGTCAAGTGTCAAGTTCGGCAAGAAGCGTGTGCTCCTCGTTGGAGCAACTAACTTCATGACTATTACCGCCGAAGTCGCAACTTCTAAGTTCGTATTGTTGTCCCTCACGCGGACGTGCGACTAGTTGTTGGAGGTGACAGCGTTGTGAATAGCTATACTGGCTCTCGACGTCTGTTTAGCACAACTCCATGAGCGACTCTGACTCACGCTGCTACCTGGGGCTTCACGAGGTGTTTGTCGCGCTGGAAACAAAGCGTCTCTGTAAGTTTGTATCCCTGGTGATGGTTTGGCCTGGAGAGCAGTATATAAGTGGTGCTTTTCAGGCACAATCTTCCTCAGCCTACTCAAGCTCAACTGATGAGGGGTGAATTCCCCGAAACACTGTGTATTGAGCAGGGAGTGGTGCTTTCTTTCAGGTTTGCCGAGCGGAAGGTGCGACGTGCTCCTGGTGTGCTCCGGATGGCAGTCGTGAGTCAGTCAAGTGTCAAGTTCGGCAAGAAGCGTGTGCTCCTCGTTGGAGCAACTAACTTCATGACTATTACCGCCGAAGTCGCAACTTCTAAGTTCGTATTGTTGTCCCTCACGCGGACGTGCGACTAGTTGTTGGAGGTGACAACGTTGTGAATAGCTATACTGGCTCTCGACGTCTGTTTAGCACAACTCCATGAGCGACTCTGACTCACGCTGCTACCTGGGGCTTCACGAGGTGTTTGTCGCGCTGGAAACAAAGCGTCTCTGTAAGTTTGTATCCCTGGTGATGGTTTGGCCTGGAGAGCAGTATATAAGTGGTGCTTTTCAGGCACAATCTTCCTCAGCCTACTCAAGCTCAACTGATGAGGGGTGAATTCCCCGAAACACTGTGTATTGAGCAGGGAGTGGTGCTTTCTTTCAGGTTTGCCGAGCGGAAGGTGCGACGTGCTCCTGGTGTGCTCCGGATGGCAGTCGTGAGTCAGTCAAGTGTCAAGTTCGGCAAGAAGCGTGTGCTCCTCGTTGGAGCAACTAACTTCAGAATCATTGGGAACAGTCAACTCTTGTTTTGTTACAGCCGAAATTGCTACTCGTATTTTCACGTTTTGGTCATGTGCAACCGTAAATTATAACAATGGAGGTGCAAAACCGTGTTGGGTATGCAAGGCTTGACATGAATGTGTTGGGTATGCAAGGTTTGAGTACATCTGCCGAAGGACAATTGATCAGAAACCCCTAGACTGCATACAATATACCCTGCCCTAACCGGACACCCTTGGCGCAGCAAAAACTGTCCTGATGCGACAGGATTCCACTTGACCCAGGGATGCAAGTTCAACCGACAGCACTTTGGTGCATGAAAATTTGTCCGGTCAGTAGAGGATTTCACTTGGCACAGGGTCCAGCAAACACAGGTTAATGGGACGAGGTAGTAGCACGGTGGGTCAATGGGTCAGTGGGCCAATGTGTCAATGGGTCAGTGGGTCAAGGATCAGCGGGTCAATGGATCAGTTATTCAATGGGTCAGTGGGTCAATGGGACAGTGGGTCAATGGGTCAGTGGGTCAGTGGTTCAATGGGTCAGTGGGTCAATAGGTCAGTGGGTCAATGGGTCAATGGGTCAGTGGGTCAATGGGTCAGTGGGTCAATGGGTCAATGGGTCAGTGGGTCAATGGGTCAGTGGGTCAATGGGTCAATGGGTCAGTGGGTCAGTGGGTCAATGGGTCAATGGGTCAGTGGGTCAGTGGGTCAATGGGTCAGTGGGACAATGGGTCAGTGAGTCAATGGATCAGTGGGTCAATGGGTCAATAGGTCAGTGGGTGAATTGGTTTGTGGGTCAATGGGTCAGTGGGTCAATGGGTCAATGGGTCAGTGGGTCAATGGGTCAGTGGGTCAGTGGGTCAGTGGGCCAATGGGTCAGTGCGTCAATGGGTCAATGGGTCAATGGGTCAGTGGGACAATGGGTCAGTGGGTCAGTGAGTCAACGGATCAGTGGGTCAATGGGTCAATGGGTCAGTGGGTCAATGGGTTAGTGGGTCAGTGGGCTAATGGGTCAGTGCGTCAATGGGGCAGTGGGTCAATGGGTCAATGGGTCAGTGGTTCAATGGGTCAATGGGTCAATAGGCCATTATGCATTTTTTTGTCTTTGCCAGTGAGCTGTGATCATTGTAAAAAATAAAAAATAAAATAAAAATAGGTCAGTGGGTCAATGGGTCAATGGGTCAATGGGTCAGTGGGTCAATGGGTCAGTGGGCTAATGGGTCAGTACGTCAATGGGTCAGTGGGTCAATAGGTCAATGGGTCAGTGCGTCAATGGGTCAGTGGGTCAATGGGTCAGTGGGTCAGTGGGTTGATGGGTCAATGGGTCAGTGGGTCACTGGGTTGATGGGTCAGTGGGTCAGTGCGTCAATGGGTCAGTGGGTCAATGGGACAGCGGGTCAATGGGTCAGTGGGTCAGTGGTTCAATGGGTCAGTGGGTCAATAGGTCAGTGGGTCAATGGGTCAATGGGTCAGTGGGTCAATGGGTCAGTGGGTCAATGGGTCAATGGGTCAGTGGGTCAATGGGTCAGTGGGTCAATGGGTCAATGGGTCAGTGGGTCAGTGGGTCAGTGGGTCAATGGGTCAATGGGTCAGTGGGTCAATGGGTCAGTGGGTCAATGGGTCAATGGGTCAGTGGGACAATGGGTCAGTGGGTCAGTGAGTCAATGGATCAGTGGGTCAATGGGTCAATAGGTCAGTGGGTGAATGGGTTTGTGGGTCAATGGGTCAGTGGGTCAATGGGTCAATGGGTCAATGGGTCAATGGGTCAGTGGGTCAATGGGTCAGTGGGTCAGTGGGTCAGTGGGCCAATGGGTCAGTGCGTCAATGGGTCAATGGGTCAGTGGGACAATGGGTCAGTGGGTCAGTGAGTCAACGGATCAGTGGGTCAATGGGTCAATGGGTCAATGGGTCAGTGGGTCAATAGGTCAATGGGTCAGTGGGTCAATGGGTTAGTGGGTCAGTGGGCTAATGGGTCAGTGCGTCAATGGGTCAATGGGGCAGTGGGTCAATGGGTCAATGGGTCAGTGGTTCAATGGGTCAATGGGTCAATAGGCCATTATGCAATTTTTTGTCTTTGCCAGTGAGCTGTGATCATTGTAAAAAATAAAAAATAAAATAAAAACAGGTCAGTGGGTCAATGGGTCAATGGGTCAATGGGTCAGTGGGTCAATGGGTCAGTGGGTCAGTGGGTTGATGGGTCAATGGGTCAGTGGGTCACTGGGTTGATGGGTCAATGGGTCAGTGGGTCAATGGGTTGATGGGTCAATGGGTCACTGGGTTGATGGGTCAATGGGTCAGTGGGTCAATGGGTCAGTGGGTCAATGGGTCAGTGGGTCACTGGGTTGATGGGGTGATGGATTAGTGGGGAAATGCTGTAATCCACCAAGGGACAGTCAAAAGACAGATTAGACTGTAAGTCATTATGTGAAACTGTATCACTGTTTAACTATCCAACCGTACAACTATGCCACTGCATGACACTGTGTAGGGTAGCAATACACTGCATGACACTGTGTGGGACTGTAATACACTGCATTGCACTGTGTAGGACTGTAATACACTGCATGACACTGTGTGGGACCGCGATACACTGCACGAAACTGTGAGTAAAGTGAAGGTACATATTTTACACCTTACCTTGTATGCTCTTGCTGTGAGATCTGTACTTTCCAAGATAATTCCAACTTGGCCGTTCGCTATCCTTTCTCGAATCTGTTCTATAACTGCCTCGACTGCCTTCAGACAGTGCTGCTGCTGATGGCGTCGATGGCGGACTAGCGTCTAGAGAATCCGTGAAGTCTGCAACGTTTGTCTCCATTGGACGGTGGTACACGGTGACACAGCGGGATTGATCCTGTTTTGGTGGCAGGACAGAAAACACAAGCGGCATGCCGATGGCAAAGAGCATTTCCAGCACGGCTAGAGGTAGTGCACTCCTTTGCTATGCTCACTGAACGTGTCGCCTACCTCCCCCCCCCCCCCCACACACACACGATCACCTAATCGCAAGCGGTACTCACCGATGTGGCGAGGTATTGTCCATCGTGTGAGAAGGCAAGATGGCAGATAGCAGCTCCTTGGGACATTGTGAAGACAGGTGATTGTGGTGTGAGATCCAAGGCTGCAAAGACCTGAACTTGACCATCCATTGTACCCACACCTAAACAACAGCACCACACCGTGAGAGCAAGCCACAGCAGCCAGGCATGTGCACACACCGTGAGAGCAAGCCACAGCAGCCAGGCATGTGCACACACCGTGAGAGCAAGCCACAGCAGCCAGGCATGTGCACACACCGTGAGAGCAAGTCACAGCAGCCAGGCATGTGCACACACCGTGAGAGCAAGCCACAGCAGCCAGGCATGTGCACACACCGTGAGAGCAAGCCACAGCAGACAGGCATGTGCACACACCGTGAGAGCAAGCCACAGCAGCCAGGCATGTGCACACACCGTGAGAGCAAGCCACAGCAGCCAGGCATGTGCACACACCGTGAGAGCAAGCCACAGCAGCCAGGCATGTGCACACACCGTGAGAGCAAGCCACAGCAGCCAGGCATGTGCACACACCGTGAGAGCAAGCCACAGCAGCCAGGCATGTGCACACACCGTGAGAGCAAGCCACAGCAGCCAGGCATGTGCACACACCGTGAGAGCAAGCCACAGCAGCCAGGCATGTGCACACACCGTGAGAGCAAGCCACAGCAGACAGGCATGTGCACACACCGTGAGAGCAAGCCACAGCAGCCAGGCATGTGCACACACCGTGAGAGCAAGCCACAGCAGCCAGGCATGTGCACACACCGTGAGAGCAAGCCACAGCAGCCAGGCATGTGCACACACCGTGAGAGCAAGCCACAGCAGACAGGCATGTGCACACACCGTGAGAGCAAGCCACAGCAGCCAGGCATGTGCACACACCGTGAGAGCAAGCCACAGCAGCCAGGCATGTGCACACACCGTGAGAGCAAGCCACAGCAGCCAGGCATGTGCACACACCGTGAGAGCAAGCCACAGCAGACAGGCATGTGCACACACCGTGAGAGCAAGCCACAGCAGCCAGGCATGTGCACACACACGGATATAACACTTACAATACATGCACCAGCAGACAATGCATAGCATCAGCAGCAGCATCAACGGCAATATTAACAAGAACAATGACAACAACAGCAGTAGCGGCATCAGCAGCCAGCAGCAGCAGCAACAAGAAAAGCAACAGCAGCAGCAACAACAACAGCAGGAACAGCAGCAACAACAACAGCAGGAACAGCAGCAACAGTATACTGTAGTATAACTGTTGTATACCGTAAAGTACCGTTGACCCCCCCCCCCCGCCATGTCACTTCCCAGCTGGTTTTTCAGCAGGGTTTAAGTCGTTCAAGTGCAGTACGATGTACAACAAAGCAGAAGATCAGACCTAACATGCTGTATTGTGCACATTTCATCCTGCACTCGCACGCATTGTGTACAGCAGTACCGGTACATGTGTCGGTTCAACATCGTATTTCGTTGTATACGTCAACGTCGCTTCACAGGCAGAAATTCGACAGGGGACGGAAATTAGAGCGGGGACGGATCAACGGTACTTTGCGGTTCTACTACAGAACGTCCACGCGCGATCACATAATGTAGTCACTTACCAAGATACTCTCCTGTTGCATCAATTGCCAGGGTATGAATTCTGAAGTTTTCTCCCAAGGACTTGTCAATCAAGGGTAATCTATGCAATGAGCACACGCACACGCACACACACACGCACACACACACACACACACACACACACACACACACACACACACACACACACACACACAGTGGCACACAGTGGCACACACACACACACACAGCAACAAGTCAAAAGCAGTCCAGACATCACGGGCCGTAGACCCATCATTACACCAGTGGCATGTAGAACAAAAGATGTTGCGACATCGGCGGTGATTAGTGAAGAAGGTGTCCGCTCCGAACGTCGGAGCTCGCGCTTCCTGCCGACTGACTTGACACTTGACTGACTCACGACTGCGGCATGTTGAACCCTGCACAAGCCGGGCAGTAGTGGCGACTATGCAAGTGGAAACCTCCCCATGTCCAGGTCCCTACTGCAGTCAGAATCGCCCAGCTATCATCCACTTCTAGCTTCACACCACTACACTGTGTGTGCACATCCACCCCCCCCCCCCCCACCCCTCCCTCCCTCCCCCCCCCCTCTCTCTCTCTCTCTCTCTCTCTCTCTCTCTCTCTCTCTCTCTCTCTCTCTCTCTCTCTCTCTCTCTCTCTCTCTCTCTCATGTGCACATTCCCCTATCCCCACCAGCACCAGAATTGGCAATAAAATTGAGTGATACAAATATTCTAAGCAGCTACCTTCTCTTGTAGTCCCACAGTCTCAGATATCCTTCAAAGCTGCCTGTCACAATGCGATGCCTGCAGTAAAATGGGTAAACATACATCACAAGAACAAATCAAGTTAGAGCCGCCAGGCCTCAAATGAAAACACGATATAGTAACACGCAACCGAATACACGATGGATACAAAGCCGTAAGTAGCAACAGCCTCTGCAACTTTTAAAATATGCTGGGCATCACATACAGCTTTCACGCATATGGACGACAAAAAGTCACTCGGGGTTGGGTGCTACTGAGATGCTTCGGCGAAGTCGGGGACTCGCGGTTCAGCGTTTCACTTGCACTAGCGACTCACGCTGCATGCTTCGCACCCATTAGAAAATCCGCCGTGAAATCATTCGCATAACGTCTATCGTAGTACAGAAACTAGCATACATGCATACGTACATAGCTGCTACTTACAGGAACGGATGAGCAGCAACACAGTGGGTCTCGTCAGAGTGTTCACGTAGTAACACCTATGTGTAGATAACAGCATTCAAACATAGCAACACCAGAATGAATTGTACAAAATAATATCAGAACTTCCAATCACTTAGTCCAACAAGTCTGTTGAAATACTAGCTCAAAATGGCAAATGCTTTGTCACAACAGGACCCATACAACCAACGGTTTCAAGCCTATTACAGCAAAGATCGGCTATAAAAACCCTGCAGTTGCCACGCAAAGTGATCATTGCTACCCCAGCCATGCATTGCTAGGAATAAAATAAATAAAATAAAATCAAGAATTTGTTCGTTATAGCCGGTGCTCTCTATCACAGGATTGTTCAAAGGCAGATACGGAAATGTGAAACAATTTGCCACGTTTGCCATTCTCCCAATTTTCCATTGCTATGTGCCTCTCTGCGATTTCCTGCTGGCATTCGTACCATGATGGTTTATGGCTATCTTGTGGCCGCAAATTGGTAAACATTATACATGTACTATAAAAACGCACATTGCAGTACTGCACACAGCCTTACCTCAAACACATTGCAGTACTGCACACAGCCTTACCTCAAACACATTGCAGTACTGCACACAGCCTTACCTCAAACTTTCCTCTGCCGAGCGGAGTACACTTCGCAACTACAGTTTGCCTTGTTGCAACAAAGAACTCAGGTACAGCAAAGCGTCGCGCCATCTTAGATGCATCAGCTGGAAAGGCTTGTCCACTGTGAGAAGAGAGGAGAGTGCATGTGTGTGCGTGCATACGTGCGTGTGTGCATGTGCGCATGTGTGTGTTTGTTTGTGTGTATGCACATGCATGTATGTGTGTATGCAGTATGCGTATGTATGTGTGTATGTAGTGGTCGAAATAGAAGCAGAAACCACGGCCATTGAGTAATAAAGGAAGAGGCAAGATGGAAGGCATACCCCCACCCCCAACATTTGAAGGGCTCCAATGCAAAACGAGATAAATCCATTTTGTGGAAAATTCAGGAAGTGCATTATTTCATTTGTTCTTTTTCGGTCTGCACTGCAGCATCAATGACTTTTGTCACGTTAAGCAGAAGAACACAAACTTCAGGCATCATTTTGACTGGGATGTATCGCGTTTTGACCCGTAAAACCGACACACAGACGTCCGTGGGGTGAAAACGAATTCTTTCGTGACAAAAAAAACGCAATAAAAGCTCCGGTTTGATCTTTATCGCGTTTTGAATAGGAGCCCTTCATTTGTACCTCCCAGAGTGGTCGTGGTCTGATTTATGTGATCCAAACAAACCTGCATATCAACTCACTGGGCAAGGATGTCTTGTGATGAGAAGACCATTGAAACAATGGGTCCCTTCTGTAGCTGGTCGTACCTTGATTATAGAGGACAAACACACACACACACACACACACACACACACACACACACACACACACACACACACACACACACACACAAATGCACGCAAACACACACACACACTAGGCGATTGCATGGTACTGCAGGAGGTAGATCCCCTCTCCCCCCCCCCCCCCTCCTCCAGACCATTTCACAGAATCGCAACACCCTCATTCAACAATATTCCACAGAATAACAATGTAGTACAATGCAACTGCATTCACATAAACACATACCAGTATCTCAGCTTTAAATCATTGCCATAGAAACGGATAGCGCCTTCCTCATCACCAGTGACAAAAAACCTGTAATAAAAAATTCAAAAAAAGATACGGAGGTATGACGGAGACTCCCTCGATATAGGCTGAGGCCTGTGGAGAATCCATGAATGCAAATACAAGCGTGCACCACTGCACTGCACTGCGCTACACCGCACTGATTATTTACCAGCACAAGTAGACATCTCACACATGAACAGTTGAACACAACAACTATACATCACAAGTGCAGAGGACAGTGTATTAGCTAAGGGCCGTGTCCATTGTACACAGATACAATTTACCATACTGTATGCACTACAACAGTTCTGCCAGGGTAGGCGCTTGCAGTGTCTGCCACGGTACGCGTGATCATACACAATTGGCTCCGCTGAAGTCAGAGACACTTGCCTGGCCGCTCCAAAACCTTGCCGCCTAAGCAGAACCATTGTGCCTGTGTGACCAGGCTCTAAAAAGCACGTCTATGGCTTAGCCAGGTACAGTCAAAACCGCTTAGTACGCCCAGGATGTAAGACGTACTATTGTCTACAGTCCATTTCAAAACTATAGACGCGTACCTAGGCAAAAACCGTCATGCCAGCATCTATACCACATAAAATCTGTGATCACTTTGTGCATAATTTTTTCCAAATTGGGCGTCTGTTATCTAATCGTTTAGAAACAATATGAGAGTAATTGTGGAGCGGACCTGAGCAATATTCCGAAAACTATTCTCAAAAATTTCCAACCAAATTTGAAATATTTTAAAAATACTGCGCGTCTATAGTTTTGAAATGGACTGTAGTACGTACTTTTTGCAGTTGAGGAAAAAATTGTCACACTTTATTGCAGCACGGGTGTAGTATGTACTTTGGCTAGGAAGTACTTTTACCGTGTTTCCTTGTGGGTAGTACGTCTTATCAATTTTTGACTGTATGCCCTACGTCAGAACTACTGCCACGATTGCAAGAGTATTCAATTTCTAAACTTGACCGCCAGAAACCAATTCTGAACGTTCAACCGCCGGCTGATCCATTTTTATGGTCACAAGCAAGATGATCAACTTTTCCTGAGTGGAGGTTACGCGAATAGTTTTGTTAGGTGAGTCAGAGGAACTGCCTGTGGGCGCTATGTATGCAGTGTGAGTCACTAGTCGCTAGTGCAGCGCTGTGCCGCGACTTCGCCAAAGCAGCTCAACTGACGATGTAATGGCATAACCTCTATATCTATAGGACTTCACACGTACAGGCAGTTACGTACAGCCATATCCGCACACACGCGCACATGAACACACACACACACGCACATGAACACACACACACGCACATGAACACACACACACGCACATGAACACACACACACACACACACAAGCGCGTGCACACGCACAGGTCACGGAAACTTACTGTCCAACACAGGTCACAAAGTTGAGAGGTATGTCACATACATGAACTAACTTCTCAACTTCCAACCTCAGCACAGGAGATGCGTTGGGATCAGTTTGCTCTGCACTCAACAGAACACAACAGAACAGAACAGAACACAACAAAATATAACAGTATACATGTAGGTATACCGTGTAATCCGGTTTGCCTTGTCACTCGGTCGCTCATTACAAGTCCTGATGCCATATTCTCCTTACCAGTGGGGTCGATGAAGGATTCCTTCAAGTGTGGCTCAGGAGGGTGTACCTGCTTGACATCCAAGACGAGAAGGTTTCCCTCTGTAGTGCTACACACCAGCTGCTGTCCGTCATTGCTAAACTTGCAACCTGTCATCTTGCCCAGTGCACGATTGAACCTCTGCAAGAATACATATGTAGTGTACATGTACATAATGTATGTGCACAAGAACAAACGCATGTGCGCACACACACACACACGTGCGCAAAATAGAGCAGTGAGGAGCGTCCTACGAGTAAAGGCGGCAGATGCTACTACCTAACGTTTTTCGCATAGTTTCAAGACTATTATGTCACTAGGTCCAGTCACTGCCACAGCATCCGTGGTACTATTGCTGTGATGGGATACCTACCTTGACATTAATCCTTGGAAGTCGTGTTCTGACCTTCTTGGTATCTTTGTCCTGTACACAGTCACAGATGCAGCATAGAAAAATAGCACCAGTAAAGAAATGGTGGACAGGAGACTGCGCTCTTGAACAGTGTTCTTGTTGAAACGAGTGGTACTGTCGATGTAAAAGGAGTTTCTGGGTTTTGTGGTCTGCCCGACGATGGTTAGTTGCGGGACCAAGTCGCACCGCAACAAATGGGAACACCTGAACAACTGTCTATACTATTCGTACTGATTGTGCCATTTGCACTGATACTCACAGACACATATTATAGTTTTCCATGTTGGTGCATGTGTAGTGGTGTCAGTTTACAGAGTGTAATGTATTGCCTTCAAGTACTAATGCTCTGGTGTTGCATTGCGTTACCTTAGTTATACATTGGCACCACACGTTATCATATACCACTCATATCATGTCACACCTATATCATGTCACACCTATATCATGTCACACCTATACGATTGGTATAATAGACTAGCAGAGCTACAGGGAGATCTCTCTCTCAGCCTGCACACCTAACTGTTGGTCACCACATTGGCGCAGTGAACAGGATTGTGGCCAGGCAGGATGGCAGCAGTCAAGGGTCGACCACCACGCGAATTTGTTGTGGACCCCTCTGCCAATATCGCAGCCGATTTCGACCTATGGCTAGAGGACTTCGAAGACTATCTCGATATCGCTAAGGTCGCAGACGCAGGGGAAAAGAAGAAACTGCTTCTAAACCTGGCAGGCCTATCTCTTCGCCGCATTGTGAAGGGTCTCCAGGTCGCAGAACCCTCTGGTGACCAGGACGTGTACCAAGTCTTGAAGGCCGCAATCCAATCGTACTTTCGCCCGTCGGTAAATGCAACTGCGGAGCGTCACAGATTCAGGAAACTCAGGCAGCAGTCTGATGAGTCCGTCACCTCTTTCATGGGACGGCTCCGAGAAAAGGCGGCACTTTGCGAGTTTGACTCGACTGCAGTGGACTCGGTTGTGAATGGCCAGCTTCGGGACCAGTTCATAGCCGGACTGCAGTGCCAGGAGGCACGCAAGCAGCTTCTAATGGAGTCAAGACTAACGCTAGCTGATGCTATCGCGAAAGCTGTCGCATTAGAAGCCTCAAAGGTTGACAATAGGCTGTTCAGTGAGGAAGCAGGAAGGACACTGGACATGCCTTCGGGAAGTGTGGCAGCCGTAGTACCGGATACGGCTGCGGTGAATATGGTGAAACACCGTCAGCACGGCAGAAGCAAGGCTCACACGTGCAAGTACTGTGGCGGAACCCATCCACCAGGCAAGGACAATTGCCCGGCTGCGCGAGTTCGCTGCAGACACTGCTCAAAGGTCGGGCACTTTGAAGTCGTCTGCCTGTCCAAGAGCAAGGAAGTTAGAGCCCAGACTATCGGCGAGGAGGATGAAGCCAATGAAATTTGCGAGTCTGTGTATACCATGCACACTGATCAGAAACACTGGTTCACAGCAGCTCTGCAGGTGGATGGAAAATCATGCGAAGGCCTGCTCGATACTGGTGCAACGAGAACAATTTTGACATCGGACATAGTGCAGCCTACTCGTCGCAGTGACCGAACTCTCCGTGCCTACAACGGGGGAGTTGTCAGCACACTGGGGATGGCAGACGTCACCCTATCATCTGCCAGTCGTAGCTGCACTGTGGCCTGTTTCATTGTACCAAAGGGCTCCCACCGAGTGCTATTTGGCCAGGACGTGATCAAGGAACTCGAGCTACTAGTGCCAACCCACCTGGTGGAGTCTGGAAATGTGGTCAGCGTTGCACCAGTCAGCATTACCGTCAAGCCAGATGCAGTGCCTGTCGCTCTGCCAGCTCGGCGTCCCCCTTTCAGCATCAAGGACGAGATAGAGACAGAACTTCAGCGGTTAGTCGATGCTGACATCATCGAGCCAGTGAAAGAGGCTGCGGCATGGGTTTCCCCAATCGTGCCAGTTCGCAAACCCAGTGGCAAACTGCGTTTGTGTGTCGACTACAGGCAGCTGAATAAGAATGTTGTCCGAGAGCGACATGTCCTGCCAACCCTGGATGAGATAACAGCGCAGCTGGACGGAGCGCAGGTGTTCTCAGTCCTCGATGCAGAGTCGGGATTTCACCAAATTGAGCTTGACCAGGAGTCGCGTCCACTGACGACTTTCGCGGCCCATTGTGGGCTTTATCGCTTCAAGCGTCTGCCATTTGGTATTGCCAGTGCACCAGAAATGTTCCAGCGCGTGGTCTCGGATATTTTGGCAGGGCTCCCAGGAGTGATTGTCTACATTGACGACATTCTTGTGTTTGGAAGCAGCCAGGAAGAGCATGACAGGCGTCTCGCAGCAGTCCGGCAGCGCCTGGAAGCAGCAAATCTCCGGCTCAATGCAGACAAATGCCAGTTGAGCAAGTCCAGCGTCAAGTACATTGGCCACTGGCTGTCGGGCACCGGCGTGGCTCCCGACGGTGACAAGCTGCAGGCCATTGCAGACATGGCTATGCCTAAGTCGCTTCAGGATGTGCAACGTTTCCTCGGAATGGTAACCTACCTCGGAAGATTCATTCCAGATATGTCGTCCATCTCCGAGCCGGTGAGACGGTTGGCAAAGCGTGTGCCCTTCATTGTGGATAGCGAATTCTGCAACGCGTTCAGCGACGCTAAGACGCAGCTGGTGCAGGCACTGGACCACCTGGCCTACTTTCGTTTGGACCCAAACGTTCCAACGGCCATAAGCTGTGACGCATCGCCTTGTGGCCTGGGAGCAATTCTATGGCAGCAGAATTCTAGTGGTCAATGGCTACCAGTGACATGTGCCAGCCGCACTCTCACAGAGGTAGAAACTCGATATTCGCAGATGGAGAGAGAGATGCTGGGAGTCGTGTTTGCGCTGCAACGCTTCCGGCAGTACGTGCTCGGGCGACACGTCGAGGTGCATACTGACCACCAACCCCTGATATCCATAGTGCAGAAGCCGTTTGATGATGTACCTCCCCGGCTACAGCGTTGGCTGGTGTCTCTCATGCCCTACACCTACAAGTTGGTGCACGTACCAGGAAAACAGCTCTTGTGCGTGGATGCTTTATCCAGGGCTCCACTACCCGGCCACGCCCCTTCGACTGCTGAGACAAAGTCTATGGCCGAGTTTGTTGGCATGGTGCTAGAGGCCTGTCCAGTAGACCTGGAGCAGGTTGCACAGGCCACGCAGGACGACTCTATTCTACATAGTATTCTGCAACGAGTGCTGACGTCCAGATGGGAGGCTGTGAGTGCAAGTGAAGAGGCATACTTCATCGTACGCGATCAGCTCTCAGCCTCAGAAGGTGTCGTGCTTTTCAACGCAAGAGTGGTCATCCCGGAAGCGCTTCGCACTGCAGTTATGGCGTTGGCACATGAGGGGCACCCAGGTCGAGCTGCATTCCTGGAATCTCTCCGACGTCGAGTTTGGTGGCCCGGTGTCACAAAAGATGCCACATTGTACGCCGAGCGCTGCTCGGAGTGCTATAGGAAACATAGCAACTCGCATCAGGAGCTTCTCCCTTCTGAGATTGAAGGTGTATGGGAGAAGCTTGCAGTAGACCTGGTGAATGTGGAAGGACATCAACTGCTTTCCATCATTGACTATGGCTCGCGCTACCCGGAGGTGATCCTACTGCAAAGCACGTCAACCACCAGCGTTGTGAGTGCATTAATGGAGACGTTCGCAAGGTTCGGCTTGCCAGCACAACTGGTCTCGGACAATGGTCCCCAGTTTGCTGGCAGAGAGATGGCAACGTTCCTCCAACGCCTAGGGATCCGTCACGTTAAATCGAGCCCACGCTACGCTCGGTCCAATGGCATGGTTGAGCGTTTTCATCGCTTACTGAAGGAGCGGATGGCAGGGCTTAAACCACATTTACCGTTCAGCCGACGCCTGCAGCAAGTATTGTTCGACGTCCGTAACAGCAACAACCGAATGATTGGGATGGCGCCAAATGAGGCGCTGTTCAGTAGATTGGTTCGCACGAGGCTCCCCGCGTCAATTACTCCGACGATTGTCAATCCGTCCCACCAAATCCAAGCCAAGGCAGACATGGCCACGCAGCATGACGCTCGCCGAGGAGTGCGAGCGCTTCCTTCAATGAAGCCGGGCACTAAAGTTATAGTGCAGGATGGTTACTGCAACCCAAGACAAACTTGGAAAGTCGTCGAGCAGTACGGACGACAGGTTGGAATCACGGATGGACGCAGAATACTCTTGCGGAATCGTGTTCACTTACGTGAAGTGGTCCGGCCGGGATGTCAGGTGCAGCCAGAGGTAACACTGCAGGAGCAACATCTGCGGCAGCCGAGCATTCCTCACCCAGATCGGCCACCTGCAAGTATGCCACAGACGAGACGACAGGAGGAGCCTAAGTCAACTGGACACCCTGTGCAGCCCGGTCCTGTTCATTCAGAAGCAGGTCCGACCGGAGTCGCCAGTGGAAGTACACCAGCCCCAGATGCATCACCAGCGCGACCGGATGACCCTCCGAAGAGTCAGCGTGCCAACCTGGGAAGCCGAGTGGCTGGAGGGCCTGCCGGTGGTGGGGCTGTATTCCGTGAAGGCATCGTGACCCGTGCAGGAAGGAGCGTTCAGTTATCACAGAAAGCAAAGGATGCTATGCACGAAAATGGGCGTGTGCCCGTGTGTGTATGTGAGAGAGAGAGAGTGTGTGTGTGTATGTGTGTGTGCACGGGAGGTAGGGAGTACAGTATGACCTACCATAGAGCATAGTAGAATAGCTTCTGCAGACCACACGATGAAATCAGTCATCACTCCCGGGTAGAACACCACAGACACCTAGCAAAGCAGTCATACACATACACACACACATATGCACATGCACACACACACACGTGTACACACACGTGTACACACACATACACACACAGAGACACACACGTGCAATACAAACCATGCATCTCACAATGAAAAGCATTTAGTACGGAGTCGACTAAAGCTTGCACCTAACTGGTCCAGATAGAATCAGCGGTTATTATTTTCCTTAGTACAGAAAAACCTGTAGCTAAAGACCACCGTGACTAGCGACCAGCCTAGTACTAAATACCACTTCGCCAGGCACGGACGGTCTCACATTCATAATTATATGGTTGTGCGGTGCAAACCTCAAACTAAAGACCACCTGCCAGTAAAGACCACTTTCTCTGGCCCCAATGGGTGGTCGTTAGTCACAAGTTTTACTGCAATTGTGAATACTGGTTATGTGTCATCAAAGCATACTGTCCCAACATGTGCATGCATGCATGAACCCCGAGGTACACACAAGATGCCAACTTACAGGATCTTCTAGAATTGTGTTCAAGTTCATGTGCACTTCAGGCATTGTCTTGTCCGTATCACTCCAATCATAAACCTGTAGAATCTACGTCCGCAAACATTACACACACACACACACACACACACACACACACACACACACACACACACACACACACACACACACACACACACACTCACACACACACACACACACACACACGCATGCACACACACACGCATGCACACACACACACATACATACACACACACACACGCGCGCGCAGGCAAATTACAACACGGACATTTACAAGAAGCCAATCCAAGAATGCACATGACACTCGCCAGTTCTGCCTAATGATCGCACTGCTTGTTTCTACCATTGATGCCGCTTTATCTCGCCGTGCACCCGAGTCCTATCTCATCTGCTCTTGTCGTGCACATCACACTATGCAGAACAGACCCATGTGCTTCCTTCACACGATGTGTCAGGCGAACAGAAATGTACAAGGCAGTTAGAAGATGGACAAACTCAAAGACAACAACCACTACTGGAGGGTGACATGCAGGGTGTTATGGATCCGATGGCGTTATCGACAGCAACATCCTCTATCGGAAACACCAATCTGATTAATTCTCATACGACTGATGTACATGCTATCAAGTTTAGACATGCATAATCAAGCTTCAAGTCAGGTCGGCGGGAAAAAAGTGCAAGCTCCTGTGTGGGAGCAACCAACTCCAATATAATTATATCACTTTGATAAGAAGTTGAACCATCAAACTGACTTTGTTCTCGTCGGTCTTGCGGATCATGGCTAGATATGCCGAGTTATCAGACCATGCCATGACCTTAGCTCCTGTTCCTGGCTGGAAAAATATGCTCTGGATGGGCGCCCTACACCAGACAACAGTACAGAACATTAGAAGCGGCAAAAAATGTACAGGGGCAATCAATGAAGGTAACCAATGCAGGACAATGCAGCAACAGCAGCAATCACAGTATTAGCACTAGCAGCTACAGCAGTACCAGCATTAGCAGCTACAGCAGTACCAGCATTAGCAGCTACAGCAGTACCAGCACTAGCAGCTACAGCAGCAACAGCAGTAGCAGTAGCAGGTTACACAATGGGCACAAAGCTGGGAGAGAGAGAGAGACATAGACAGACAGACAGACGGGCAGACAGACAAACAGATGGACGGGCGGACGGACAAACAGACGGACAGAGGCAGACTCGTAGAAAACTTCCTTACGCATGTTCTTGGTCCCATATGTGCACAGCCGGTTCCCGATCTCCACAATCAGCTGTAGCAATCCAGCGTTCACAGGGGCTAACTGCTACACTTGTGATGTTGTTACGCTGCACAAACGCATGCATAGCACAAACACATTCACAGCACAAACATATTCAACATTTTGAAAACATATTCACAGCACAAAAAACAACTCCAGCAATTACTGCAGGGAGTTAAGCAATTTATAGACGTCGCCCCCAGTCACCATGGTGGTGGCCTGGCACAAGCGAACCTCCCACTGAGTTGGTCGTGCTTCTACACGGCACAAGTGTATGCCATTCATGTAACACGGACGTGCAAACTTCACTTTACTCCCACCAGCACTGCCAGCGGTCACTGGTCAACCACCAACAGAGGTGGGAGGGGGGAGCAGGGAAGAATCTTAGAGATGGGCAAGCAGTAAGCCGCGGCGGCAGGGATGATTGGGAAATCAAGGGAGTGACAGGGAGGAAGCTGATAGGGACAGGGAGGAAGCCAAGCACAGGAACCTGATAGGGACAGGAGGGAAGAATAGGGAGACGGAATAGATAGGAAGCTGATAGGGCCAGGAGGAGGGGGGGGGGGGGCCGGGGAGAATAGGGAGAAACAGGTAGGGAGGATAGGGACAGGGAGGAAGCTGATAGGGCCAGATAGTGTGGGGGGGGGGATGGGGTCAGGGGGAGGATAGGGTCGGAGGGGAGAATAGGGAGAGACACATACGGAGGATAGGGACAGGGAGGATGGGGAAAGGGAGGAAGCTGATAGGGCCAGAGACCAGGGGGGGGGGGGGATAGGGAGAAACACATATGGAGGATAGGGACAGGGAGGAAGCTGATAGGGCCAGAGAGTGGGGGGGGGGGGGGGATAGCGTCAGGGGGAGGATAGGGTCGGAGGGGAGAATAGGGAGAAACACATACGGAGGATAGGGACAGGGAGGATGGGGACGGGGAGGAAGCTGATAGGGCCAGAGAGTGGGGGGGGGGGATAGGGTCAGGGGGAGGATAGGGTGGGGGGGGGGGGGGAGAATAGGGAGAAACACATATGGAGGATAGGGACAGGGAGGATGGGGACGGGGAGGATGGGGACGGGGAGGATGGGGACGGGGAGGAAGGATTGGTAAGAAAGTGAGGAAAGGGCATGCAGAATGGCGAGACAGAGGGGACAGGAATAGTGAGGCAAAATTGGGAGGAGGGAGAGGGGTCGGGGAGAAATGAAAAGGCAGGATAGGGAGGAAAGAGACGGTGGGCTGCTTACATGAGCAAACAGCAACCGTTGCTTCTTCTCTTCATAGTCATGAATGACCACAATGTGGCCTGCAGCATACACCAACTCCTGCAACACACCAAATATAGGCATAACAAAGGGTAACACCCGCCCGTACACACACATACATACACACACACACACGCACACACACACACACACACACACACACACACACACACACACACACACACACACACACACAATAGGAGATAGGACAAGGTGAGAAGATAAGAGAGATGAAGGAAG
Organism: Sycon ciliatum; assembly: GCF_964019385.1. Taxonomy (NCBI): domain Eukaryota; kingdom Metazoa; phylum Porifera; class Calcarea; order Leucosolenida; family Sycettidae; genus Sycon; species Sycon ciliatum. The sequence goes on from NC_088655.1 coordinate 14,196,408, forward strand.
AGAGACCAACAGAGAAGGGGGACTGGGAAGAGAGTACAGAGAGGAGAGAGGGGACATAGATATTGAGAGAGAGACCCAGAAGACGACTTGTGACGATAATGATGCAGACACCAATGACGACGACGGTGACGAGAAAATGCAAGGATATACAGCAGGTAAACTGTGCTATCAGCAGCCTATTACTTCAGTACTTAGTATACCTGCTAAAGATATCTACATTGGACCTGATACCTTCAATATGGCCTGAACAAACCTATCAAACTGAATAATTTGAGACTATTCCTTGGCTTCAAGCAGTATTAACAATTTAACATGCCATATCGGCAAATTTGGCGTAAAACTCCAAATTTCGACGTGAGCTGCAGGTAACCCGCGTTGTTTTTCGACGCGCGAGCCAAATAAGTTGAAATAACGCGAGCTGAACTTTCGTGTCACGTCGGAAATAACGTGCATCTTAACCTCTCTAATATTAATCATTGCACACAACCCACCGCTGACAAGGATGTCCCATACTGAAATCCTACTGCACATGCAATCTCAGCATTAGCAAGCCCCCCTCCCCTCCCAAGAATACACATTTCACCACCACACCCTCCATAGCACTGCGGGTACTTCAGACCGTCCATAGACTGTTCGTTTATCCATCACCAATGTAGGCACTACGTAGCCATCACAGAATGTCCAGTCTGCTGCATGTCAGGTCACGGCAGGTAGGCAGGCGGATATCTCACTCATGCACTCATGCCGCCGCTTTCTTACCATCTTTCCAGAGGATGATGTCAGACATTGAATCGGTATATCAATGTTATAGCCCTGGACCCAGCTCTCCTCCTGTACATGTAGATGACAACACCAAACCAATGTTACAATACTACAATGGATTCTGCAATGGATGACAACACCAAACCAATGTTACAACACTACAATGGATGACAACACCTCAGCAACGCAGGGACGTCGAAAGGTATCCTACATTGGCGCGACCATGAAAAGGCGGGGTCCCGGGGGTCGTCCCCTGGGATATTTTTAAGGAAACTTGGGCCCAAATGGCCCATACTTCATTGCTACAGAAATCACAGGATAAAATTATTGGTGCGGCTTTGGCCGCAGCGGTTCCGACACCCCTGCAGTGTTGCAATACTACAATGGATGACAACAGCCAGCGATGCTCTACCATTAAGCTATGGTGTAGTCGTCATCCCAGCAGCGAGCGGTGCAGCCCTAAAACTGCCAACACTGGGCTGTGGAATGGTACAAGGCGCAAACTTGAGTGAGGCGAATGGATTTCATTGAGGAGGACTGTACACTGATCAAGCTCTTTTACCAGTGGTCTTGTGTAGATTGGTTCTTGCTCGGCGCCGGTGTCTAGGTGATGTGTTGCACTGCTGCCCGCACGATGCTCATCACCACCACCATCAGTGTACATTGATGATGCACTATCAGCAGCAGTACGACTATGCATGGGTGCACGCGTAGCTCCAACACCAGATGCACTATCGTCCGACGCATCACTGTGGTGCTCATCAGAATCGTCTTGAAGCGATGACGCCAAACTGCCACCTGCTCCCATAGCTACATGCTCAGCTGCAGTATTGGAAGATGGCGGGTTTGCAGCATCACTGGGCGAAAGGGATTCGTCATATCTATCCAGAGCCAAGGCGGGTACCGTGTCCTCATCAAACGCCTGTGCCAACCCTGGTTCAGGAGATTCTGTAGACCCATCAGGTGAAGAATTGCAGGACAATTTACCACCTTCACCGGTGTGTTGGTCGTGCGGTCCATCGTACTCATCACCCTGATCATCGTGTCGTCCAGGTTCCTCTGTTGAACTCGTATCAACATGCTCATCTTCCTTAGCTTCTGTTTCGTCGTCCTCGCTCACACGGTCACCGGCGTCCTTGTTAGGGTCATCTGGATTGACCGTCTCCTTTGTGCACGCATCAGGCGCTTCAGACGCATCGTCATCAGCATGCTCCTCATCATCAGGTGCGGTGTCAATTGCAGGTTCTCTCTCCTCTTCTTCCAGCTCCTGATTTCCAGCTGATTCATTTTCACATTTTACCGGCTCATCTCCATCTTGACTGGGCTGGCCTGGGTCTTTCTCTGCAGGCTCATCCATTGCGGCGGCGGCTTCTTCATCAACCACTATGTCTCCATCGCCTAGTGATGCAGCTGAGGACCTTTCTTGGTCGGCCATAGCTCTTACTTCTCCAACTCCTTCGACATTTCGACCATTACGGCATTAGCGTTTTATCTCGCTCGCTACACGGCACGGCACTCAGTGCAGCTGCATTACATTTACACAGTGCCCAGACTGGACCTGCATACAGTCGTGCCTTGCTGTCGAAAACAAAACAAAAAAGACTGCACTCTCTGCCGTGCAGGATCAGCAGCTGCACCTGAACAGTTCGCGCTCGTTGCTAGGTCCTCGTGGTGACCAGGGTAACAGTTTCCCAGCCAACAATCACATGCCTGCAAATTATTGTACAAAATAATTACAATGCCTGCATGCATTCGTGGCCAAAGAAATCCGACCCACGAGGCACGAGTCAAAAAGCAGCTCCGCGTTTCCATTTCATGGACGGTCCAAACACCAATCCGAGGACCACAGGCACAGGGCATGAACCTCCCTACAGTAGTTGTGGGGTCGGATTTCTTTGGCCACGACTACTGAGTCTGTAGTCGACTGCCATGGTCCTCTTCTCGTTGTAGATCTACCGTGTTGTACAGACAGTCATCATGGTCAAGTACTATCATACAGATGGCAGAACTTACTTACTTATTGGGGCAAGAGCCAAAGAGGCAAAGTCAAAGACTGAATGAAAGTCTTAGGATGCCCCAGCCCGACCTCTTGACGAGGTGGGAAAGCTGGTTTGGTTGGTTTGGTTTGGTTTATAATTATTTCAGTTCGTTGCCTCAAAACTACAGTACAAAGTACAAAAGAGGGATGAACGAAAAGAGAAAGTAACCTGGGCTGCATGGTAACTACATTTTTTTCGATTTTGACAGCATGTTACAAGGCGAGGACGCGTAGTGCTCCTGACTACAACCATAACCCGGTTGGCAGAGTCTTCTCGCCTTGTAACATGCTGTCAAAATCGAAAAACATGTTAAAGGGGAAGTATACCCTAAAATCAAATTTTCACCAGTTGTAGTCTTCTGGGTGCTGAGTCGAATGGTCTTGGTCCGAGGAAGCTGCGACGCTCCCTTCCTGCTTGAATCCCAATCGAACTCGCGCACTTCCACCGAAACTGGGTGACTGCGCCCTAGTAGATGGGGATTTGTATGCAAAATGTCACTCAAAGCGCCATTTCGTTCTTATAAAAGCACGGATGACCGCGATTGGCCCATATGTTGTAGTCTTTTGGACGCTGCGTCGACTGGTTTTGGTCCGAAAAGGCTGCGATGCAGCGTTCCTCCTTTATTCCCAATCGAACATGGTTGAACAAGCGGTCAGTGCTCCTGCGTACACCAGTCAGCTGGTCACCGTGCCTGCAGGGTACAACTTACTAGCCTGTTTGACCTTTTTTGGGTGCAGTCCTGTCACTCGAGTTGAACCTTGGTGTGAAAGTTGTCGCCTACTGGCGCGGTGACCAGGTGATTTGGGCACCCAGGAGCACGTGACCACTTGTTCAACCATGTTCGATTGGGAATAAAGGAGGAACGCTGCATCGCAGCCTTTTCGGACCAAAACCAGTCGACGCAGCGTCCAAAAGACTACAACATATGGGCCAATCGCGGTCATCCGTGCTTTTATAAGAACGAAATGGCGCTTTTACTTTTAGTGACATTTTGCATACAAATCCCCATCTAGTAGGGCGCAGTCACCCAGTTTCGGTGGAAGTGCGCGAGTTCGATTGGGATTCAAGCAGGAAGGGAGCGTCGCAGCTTCCTCGGACCAAGACCATTCGACTCAGCACCCAGAAGACTACAACTGGTGAAAATAATTTGATTTTAGGGTATACTTCCCCTTTAAACTACCAAGCAAGGCTTCTGTATTATGGTAACTACATGTATGTCTTACAACCAGGGAGTCGTATAGACCTATACGACTCCCTGGTTACAACTAACACTAGTAACGTTACGTGTTACTTACGGTCTGCAGACCCACCAAACACATTGTATTTAGGGCACACATACACAGTCAACAAAGACGGACACCAAGTACACGCCTACTATGTATAATTATCATGGCTAATGCATTGATTCTTGACCTGAGTGTGTCGATTCTTGTCATTGTTCAACAGTGACAACACTGCTACTGAGTGATGAGCACACGGACATGTACAGAGGTGCAGGCATACCGACTTTACTGTTATCGTGGTTATGCTAGCGCTTGTCGATGTGGAATTGTTTGTACGTCGAGTTTTGCCGGTTTCGTTTCCACCTTGTACAATGTATTCGGCGATCATTCATGGTGCAGCATGCATTGGTGCTCGTTCCAAGATTATCATGATACCGGTACTACACTACAGTACTGTACTGATAGCTCATCTACTGTACAGCCTGGGACCTACACAGTGCTGGCAACTGAAATCCGACCCCCTGAGCGGTGCGATCTCATCGCAAAGACCCAACACGGGATGGGATGGTGAAACTACGAAACAGAGACCGCTAGAGTGTGAACCCACTACTCAGGGGGTCGGATTTCAGTTGCCAGTACTGTAGTACTCGTAGTAGATCTACCTGTTTGTACAGTTGCTCATTTTCGTATTGTGGCACTGCAAGTCTGCATGCATAAGTCTGCAACTGTTGTAGTGTTGGAACTGGTCGGCAGCGCGAGCTGCGCTTCTCCGGCAGTTCGGGCGGCAAGCGGCACTAGCACTGCAGAGTACAGCGTCGACTCAGTCACTGCGTGTAGAGTGCAGTCTGTTATTTTGGGCTATGCCGCGATCCGAGCCGATCGCATACATGTAGATCTGCATACATACTTGTAGATGCAGCATCTGGCGACTTGTACTTGTGTAGATCAAGAAGTGCCGGTCCGGCATCTCCTTCTGAAGGCCGGATGCTTGCCGGGTCAAAGTCCACCAGACGATCACGTGACTAGCGACAACTGACAGTCGAGTCTGCGTACATGTACACGTTCGGATGCACGTCGTTGCATGATGTAGCGCGTCAGCCGGTTTTCATGGTTAGGTGTTCAGTAGCAACGCCCTACCCAGATCCGTGTGGACTATGTCTATGCCCAGGCCTGAGTATGGTATGGGCCGGGGTCAACCATGGTCAACAGGTCAACGGTTCACGACGATGTGGTTCACTAGCGCTAGAGTATCGTGCATGTATCGTGGGCGCTCTCATCAACACACTCAATCGCGCGCTTTCCGGACACGCCGCTGCTCACTGAGTCACACTTGTCCATGTGCACGTTTGACCTGAACTGAAGTAGTTTGTCTTCCTTCACCGTCGCGTGGTCGGTGAAGAGAAGTTTTACAGCTTATTGCAAACCAACGAGCAAGGAAAATGAGTCTTTGTTCAGAATAATCGACCGCGATCAGGTTTTAGCGGCGCTATAGTGCGCACCCATACACAATAGCAGTACTTTGAGAAGTTGAGTGGTCGGAGTTTCTCCAAGTCTCGCTCGCTTCAAGAACACTTACTTGTACATGTATCAAGAAGAACGTTTCGTGTATTTACGTAATCAGTAGCGCAATGTGGTTGAGCGGATGTCGGTTTGTCTTGCTGGTACTTGGTGCTGTGTTGCTAGCAATACTGCTGCCTTCGAGTTCAAGAGTAGCTGGTGAAGTGTTCTTCTGGCGACCCAGCGTGTCGTGGAGTAATCCCGCACATTGGCAGAGTGGTGAGATACCTTGCCATGCAGACGGTATACACCTTCCAGGCTCGCAGCAGGTTAGTCCGTGACTAACTGACTAAGTCAGTGTGCTGTGTGTAAGGGCTGTGTGGAAGAATGGTCGGCGTGCCGTGAAGATCTACTATGACTGTGACAAAATGGTGAAATGGAAGGTTTTCATGAACAGCCAGGCTGACCACTACTGGCACTAGGACGTTGTAGTGGCATACATATAGCTGGTGGCTTGGGGATTGTGCAGTCGAAAATTTCTTGAAGCAGTGTGTTTTATTATAATAGTACTGTAGTAGAAATTGCACTGCACAATGTGCGCAAGTACATGTGTGTCCCGGGCCCTGGGACAACCACTCTTGCAGTGTGTCCCGGGTCCAGGGATACACAACGCATTTCCGGGATTGTCCCAGGGAATCTGGGATGGTTGGCGTGCATGTATCCGAGTCAGTGTATGCCCTATGCTGTATATAGCATAGCAGACAGTGACACTGTTTTTAAACTGTATACGGTTGAGATGCTTACCTCATTCCGTCCAATCTCCCTACCACATGGGCTGGGAGTCTCCAGCCAACCTGCTCATCTATCGCACACCAGCAGTGCAATTCCAAGTCGTTGTGGATACTGATCCCCTAGGTTATTGAGCTCTCTGCGCATACTTGCCCCCCCCCCCCCCTTGCAGATACTAGCATAAACATGTCCTCCATACAGCTATTTGAATCATACAGATGTCGTCAGTGAAGGTTATCAGAATATTGAATGGCTTGAACTTGTTTATAGCCCTTTTCTATGCAGAGAACTACTGTGAAAATGATGTAGTGCAATTGCGTGCTTTGCGGCAACAGTCATACGTGCTACGGTATGGAGAATATCGCGTGGGTTGACCACCATTTTACAGATCACGGTCAACCTTGTGAATAACGACCTCAGGTATAACGTTAACAACTCGTGAATAACTACACACTCTTCACACCTAGTCACCATTTGACTGCATAGCAGTTACTTTCAACGTCATGAATAACGACAGTTTGCGAATAACGGCACTTTTCTCTCATGCACCATCAAAGGTTATTATTTGCAAGGTTGACTGAATACAGAGAGCTGGAAGGAGAGTCTTCAAAGCATTTTTCACACGGAGAATACGTGCAAGGCCACACTGATATGCGCAAGCCACTACAGACATAGATACCGTAAAGTCTTGTATAAAAGCCGCACTTGAATAGAAGCCGGCCTCGAATAGAAGCCGCAATTTTGGGCCCATCCAATCACACATAAACCTGGTTTTAGTGTTGACATACCGTAAAGTCGCGGATAAAAGCCGGGTTTGCATACAAGCACATCGCGGATAGAAGCCTAAAAGTCAAACGGGTCAAATGCATATAAGCCTTTCGCGCGTAGAAGCCTGATTTCTATGCAAGCACGGATCGGGTAGGTCAAGAGTGCATGTGCTATGTACAGTGCATAGTAAAACTGCCGCCATACCGGTAGTCAATGGTAGATCTACGCGTGTCGCGCGTAGAAGCCTGGCTTCTATGCAAGTGTGGTGCATATAAGCATGGTTTGCATACAAGCCTGGTTTGCATTAAAGCCTGATGCAGAAAGCGGCTTATGTGCTTATAAGCCCGGCTTTTATCCGCGACTTTACGGTACATAGAAATACCTGTCTTGTATAGAAGCCTGTCTCATATAGAAGCCTGCAAAATTTCACCAAGACAGACATAGAAGCCGCAGCTTTTATACAAGACTTTACGGTACGTGCAAGTAATGCTGTAGGCGCGAAAGACCATAGCACACTGAAAAAGCATAATCGGAATATCCGGGTGCCAGTTCAGACATCGGCGTGAATGCCCCAGGGCCTGTTATGTTACTACTACTGTGACTCAGGGGCGTCGGAAGGTATTTTAGTGTGGTATGGTCAGCCATTGGAAGTAAAATTTACCCCTGGGGAGGGGTTGCTGAGCCGACATTTTTGGAAATGCAGAGCCCAGATCAGTGTATGTTATTGATTCACAGGGTACCTGGGGCAAAGAGTGGTCACGCGGTCAATGTCGTGGTGACCGTAGCGTGTCATGTTGCTACTTGCAGTGTTGTGCTGGAGCCTGAACTGTCACCCCAATGCTCAGTACCTTACACAAATATGTGTAATCTTGCACTTATTCTCCAAGTGTTAGTGCTCACACAGGAGAACGTGGAAAAGTGTATCGAGCACTCTGTGGGCAGTGGAAGACGTCTACTGTGTTGTGTACTTTATGTGTCTGTACATGTGTTGATCATTGATTGCAATGTCTACAGCCATGGTCCGTTGATATCAAGCAACCAATTGCCCTGAGAAAACTAGTGATTGGAGAAAATGCTGGAGTGCAGTTTGGATCACCGGGCACTGGAATACATTTCCTCAGAGTTGCTGGAGGATGTGAAGGTGAGAGTGAGATCTGCCTAGAATCTTTAGTATAATAGAATCTTTAGTATAATAGAATCTTTAGTATAATAGAATCTTTAGTATAATAGAATCTTTAGTATAATAGAATCTTTAGTATAATGCCCAAACAGGGTACTGTAGATTTGCTGCCATTATTACCGTCATGATTTCCCCGTAAGTTAGTACGTACTAATTTTCGAACTTAGCAGCCACATGAGTACTAACTTTCGGGGAGTACTTTTTTTATCGGGGGTAAATGACACGCAGTGGGAAGCCTGTGCAACTCTAGTGTCCGTGCATATGGTGTATGTACTGTATGTTGTATTATGATGTAATGCATTACGTAGCCATGCAAGAGCATGCGCGAGATACGCATCTCGCAGCTGCCTACTTTCATGCAGCATCCTTTAGATGTCGTGGTTCTTATGATTTGCCTACAATGGCCAAGTGAGAATATAATCCTATCGTAAACAACTAACTTGTTTACCCCGAAACATGGTGTCAGAAGTAAACTAAATAAACGCCCTAGAATTGTCGCAGTAGCGCCACCGGTGCAAGAGGTAAAATGGCAGAAGCTGCCGGATTTACCCCGCCGTCGATGGATTGGCAAGCCGCAGATTTACCTGATGAATTCGAGCGGTTCCAACAATACTGCCTTCTAGTTTTCCAAGGGCCCTTTTCCGACAAGTCCGACAAGGAAAAGGTCGCCTATGTCATGCTATGGATCGGGAGAACTGGTGTTGATGCTTCCAATAGTTTCGAGTCGGGATAGCGCGTCTGCGATGCCAGGACCATGATCTCAACATGCACCAGATGATGGTTCGCTGCGAACAATCTGGTCTCAAGTTGAACCCAGACAAATGCCGCATCAAAGAGGACAAGATCAAGTTCTTCGGCATCATCTGCAGCGCTGACGGAATACAGCCCGACCCGAAGAAGGTCTCAGCGCTGAAGCAGATGGAGCACCCCGAGAACGAGGACGAGCTCCAGACGTTCCTCGGGCTAGTCACGTACATGAGCCCGTTCATACCGAATGCCAGCACACTGACCGCGCACCTGCGTGAGCTGACCAAGCCAGATACACCGTTCGCCTGGACAGACAGCCACCAGCGCACCTTCGACAAGGTCAAGGCCGCCATTTCGACAGAAGTAACGCTCAGTTACTTTGACCCAGGCAAGGCAACGACACTACAAGTCGACGCTTCCATGAAAGGTCTCGGCGCCACTCTGCTGCAGGACGACAAGCCTGTTGCATTCGCCAGCAAGAAGCTTACCGAGACGGAGTCTCGCTACGCCAATATTGAGCGTGAGCTCTTAGCTGTCGTATACGGGTGTAAAAGATTCCACACCTACCTATTCGGTCAGTCATTCACAGTAGAATCCGACCACAAGCCGCTGGAGTCAATCAAGCTCAAGCACCTCCGCGCAGCCCCGCCGCGTCTACAGCGCATGCTGCTGAAGCTGCAGCCGTACGACATGACCATCAAGTACCGCCCCGGAAAGGACATTCCGATCGCAGACGCGCTATCCCGACTGTCGCCAGAGGAAACAGAGCCAATTGAGGACCTCGACGTCAGTGTACACGCCGTGTTCCCGCAATTCAGCGATGCAGCGATGACGAGGATCCGCGAGGAGTCGGCTAAAGACGCCGAGATGTCAGCACTGAAGGAGATGATCTTCAGTGGCTGGCCATCAGAGAGGAGCGCGGTGCCGGCAATTCTGCTCCCGTACTGGAATTTCCGCGACGAGATGAGCACCGAGGACGGTCTCATCCTGAAGAGCAGTCGCGTCCTGATTCCCCCGCCAATGAGGGGGGAAATCCTCAGCAAGCTGCACGCCAGCCACCAAGGCATAGAGAAGACCAAGCTGCGAGCCAGAACGTCCGTCTTCTGGAAGGACATCAACAAGGATATCGAAGCAACTGTCTCATCTTGCACGACGTGCCAGCGCCACCAGAGCAGTCAAGCCAAGGAACCACTGATGCAGCCCGATATTCCGCCAAGGGCATGGTACACCTTAGGCACGGACCTGTTCTACCTCGGCGGGTCAGAATACCTCATTGCCGCCGACTACTACTCCAAGTACTTTATCACCCGGAAGCTGCCTGCCGGACAAGCGACCAGCAGGGCCATCATCCAGCACCTCAAGGAGATTTTCGGTGAGCACGGCATCCCAGCCGTGCTGAAGTCGGACAACGGGCCGCAATACAGCAGCCATCTGTTCGCGGAGTTTGCTGCCGGATATATGGATTCCGCCACAGTACGTCGTCGCCACATCACCCGCAGAGTAACGGGTTTATCGAATCGCAAGTCAAGATCGCTAAGAGAGCTCTCGAGAAGGCAAGGGAGAGCGGGACCGACCCGCACTTAGCACTGCTGTGCATTCGCGCCACCCCAGTGTGCCAGGGCTTACCGTCGCCGGCCGAGATGCTGTTCGGTCGTCAGGTACAGGACAACCTGCCTCGCAAACACCAGCGCGACACTCGGGACGAGGCCATCCGACAGAAGCTCGAGGAACGGCAGGACCAGCAGAAAGTACACCATGACCAGCGAGCGCAGTCTCTCCGCCCCCTAGTTCCTGGTCAGCACGTCGGCATCCGCAGCCCGACCACGCACCTGTGGGAACCTGGTATCGTAACCCAGTCTGTCAACGGGCCACGGTCATACATGGTGCAGCCTGACCATGGGACAGAAGTGCGGCGCAACCGTACCCACCTCAGAGAGAGGCGGGTCCACTTCCCGCCGGATGCCAGTCTCGCAGGCCCTCAGCCGCCGAGTGACGTGCCGTCGCCGTGGAGCGACGTTAGCCAGTCTCAGCCGCCGTCACCGTGTGACGGCAGCCAGCCTGCTGAACCTGCCACCCAGCTGTATCGAACACGGTCTGGCCGCGCAGTCGCACCCAGGTCAATCCTGGATGTGTAGGGCCAGAGAGGCCTCATGGACCTGTTCGCTTATGTCACAGTAGCTGAGGTGCCATTGTTATATTGTACATAGAGCTATTGTTGGATACTATGTCTCTGTATTGTTAGCACGCCGTCGTGTGCCATTCATGATTGTTACCTTGTACATAGAGCTATTGTTGGATGTTATGTTCTATATTGTGAACACGCCGTCATATACGTACGGTATGTTATGTAGGTTGTTAAACTCCTTTATGACGAAGGGGATGTTGTATTATGATGTAATGCATTACGTAGCCATGCAAGAGCATGCGCGAGATACGCATCTCGCAGCTGCCTACTTTCATGCAGCATCCTTTAGATGTCGTGGTTCTTATGATTTGCCTACAATGGCCAAGTGAGAATATAATCCTATCGTAAACAACTAACTTGTTTACCCCGAAACACTGTACGGTGTCTGTACATGTAGGACGGGTATAAACTTACTATCTTTCGGGGGAACTGTCTTTCGGGGTGATAACCTCGGCAGTGGAAAGTGTATTTTTTATAGGGGGGTACTAAGTCATTGGGGAGAACTAACTTACGGGGAAATACGGTAATGTCCGACTCGGAAGTCACGAGGGAGGCTTTTGGAGGCTTGTTCCTGGTCCTCAAGTACTTGCATTCATCTGGTAAAGACCATCTTCAGTGTAGTATTGCCTGCTTAGCTGGAGTAACGTTATCCAATGTATCTGCAACCTTGATGTGTAGTGGCTGCTGCTTAGTCTAACCCGTACATGTACATCTAATGTACCAGATCCGTGCAAATTTGTCTACGTAGTCCAGCTTGCTACTACCTCTCTGCTACCGCACAGCCTCCACTCATGTACTTCAGTACGAGGTTACGGTACAGTCAGACCTCTCTTATCCGGTCCTCTTTTGTCCAGATCCATCGCCATCCGGAAGAAAATCGTTGGTTACCAATTTATAGCATATGTCATGCATACATACAGTGTGTGTATTCGATTATCCGGTTCCCTCGACTCTCTGGGTATTGTTTTGTGGAAACCGGATGTGTGCGGCTAAGCGAGGTCTGACTGTACTTGATTACTGCATCGTGTATGATAGTATGCTGTGAAGAGAAATCTCTCTAAACTAGGAGTTCCATCTCATGTCAGAGCAGGGTGTTGGCAACCGTGACTCATTCTGGAACCCTAGCGGCATTGCCTTCACTCAGACTGCATAAAAGATTTCTCCGGCTGGGATTCCAGGCAACTTACATTAGGGTTGTTAACAGCGCTCTTGAATTACCTCTCAGGGAAGTGCTCACAACCTTTTCTGACTGCACGTGTTTGTGTGTGTGTGTGTGTGTGTGTGTGTGTGTGTGTGTGCGCGCGCGCGTGTGTGTGTACGTGTGTGTATGTGCATATCTGTTTGCTTTTCCACTCCTTGACTAAATTGTGCAAAATCAGCATCAGACGGATCACTACGACTGGGCAAGGTATGCAAACACTACACGTAACCTACACTATTTGGCCTTGGCAGTCTGCTTAGCACTCTTTTTCTCTTATACATGTAGCTTCTTAGGGCCGGGTTTCACTGCGGCTCCACTGCTCCGCGGCAACGGTCCCAAAGTTGTGGCTTGCAGCGGACCAGCACGGTTCCACTGACAACGTGATCAGTGAGTGCTTCTGAAATGTGTATTTGCATATACCGTAAAGTACCGCCAGAGCGCCCCGTCTCGCGAGAGCGCCCCACCTTGATTTTACAGCCAAGGGAAGAAAATCGTATGGCAGAATGCTACTAAGTTTGTACGATGTGAGAACCTTCGTGTACTAAGGTCACACTTGGTATGCTTTTATGTGGAGTTCGAAGGTAAACTGGGTATGGATTGACTGCACAATGTGCAATGTTTGTACAAGGTCCGTGTCGTATGACCTACAGACAGGAATCCACCTCCACAAGGCGGCCACGAAAGGACGAGATGGTGGGGCGCTCTGGCGGTACTTTACGGTACATGTAGTGGCCAGAGTAGGTATTTATCGTTTCCCTTTCCCACTTTGGCCCGGTGATGGGTCTGATCTACTCACCTCTCACTGTTTAGTAGCTGCATCTGCGCCTTGAACCATGAGGATGGTGGCGTTCCAATGGATGCTGAAAACTTGGCCCCCAGCCGAGTCTCATGTGAACTGTGACATATTTTTGTCCACTCTTTTCCTGAGCTGCTCAGTGTGTTTTTATACACAATTTTATAGCCGGTGGTAATGCGGATGTGTGAACTTTACTTTTTGCTGACCCCAGCTTGTGTGCGTATGCGCATGCGCGCTCAATTGTGCGTGCATGCACGGGCACGTGCCTGTATGTACTGATGCTGTTCCATTGTGATCATTGTCCTACAGAAACAAGTATTTACAGGTGCCCGGCTAAGAGATTGGGGATGTGCGTCAAACTGGCTCTATCATGATGGTCGTGTGGCAGAGAGACCACCGTGTCATGGGGATGTTGCAGTGTTCCAACAGGTGAGACACATGCATGTACATACACTACAGTCAGTGTAACACACACACACACCAGTCACAGTGACGGCACAAAGCAGCAAGGCAGTGATGAGACAACTGTCATATGGAATGGCAGGGGTAGGGAGAGGCAGGGGCAGATTTGCCGACCATAGGGTCTCGGCTGCATTGCGACCCGAGCGCTCCATAGAAACAAAATACTACAGACTGGGGGGGGGGGGGGGGACAAGGCGGATTACGGAGCAAAATATGCACAATATCAGAGATGTATGTATGACTCCGCAGTTAGCAGTGTGTATCAACTAGTGTCACTACAGGCTGGCAGTGGAACTTGGGTAACACAAACACTCAAACTTGTTCATGACATTCAAATACCTGACAGTTAGCTTTAACACGCGGCATGAATGCACTAACCGGTAGCCTTCCAACGTGGTGTTTGCACAATTAACTTCCCCCCCCCCCCCCCAGCCTTCCCTTATCTCTGGCAAAATGTGGACCCTCCAAGTTGGGTGGCTATTGCTTTGATGATGCTCCGAATGTATGCTTTGACCATGTCATGCCAGGCTGTGTCCATGTCATGCCGGACGTATTCTGTTTGTATTCTCTGTGTGTTTGATCCCCGGCAGAATTCCTCGATACCCTGGGTGCACATAACCAAGCCACTCGGTGTTGGTCAGGTAATTTGGCAAGGACGGCTATTGCGTAACACGGACGACTGGCTCTCAATCACCAAGCATCAGCTGGTCATCGCTCGCCATGCACGTTTCAATGCCGAGTGTGATAGTGTCAGCGACTGTGATTGCTATACGTCAACGTCTGGTTGTGAAGAGGGTGTGAAATCAGATGATGACAATACTGCTCATCGGCCTACAGAACCAGGTGCGTGTAGACAATGGTCCAGGCTCATATGACCAGTACACTGATATGTATCATTCATTAGAATCATCACCCTATGATACCGTACAGTTGTCACTTGACTAGATGATTGGCTGATTGATTGTTGATCTACTTGTACATACTCCTAGCCATGCATCAAATAAACCAAAACCAGAATCGAATACTTGAGCTAGCTGGGAGTATTGTTTGTGTATGATCGATTCCGCCGTGCGCTTCCCCGGCCATCTAATGCTATGCAGAAGTGAAGGAACCCCTCCTCCTCGTATTGTTGCTTTAGCTCTCTCTCTTTCTCTCTCTCTCTCTTTCCTCCTTTCTTTCTGTCTCCCTCTCTTTCTTTCTGTCTGTCTTTCTCTCCTTCTCTTTACGCATGTTCTAGCAATCACTACAGCGCAGCCCTCGTCTGACCCACCAACAAGCGCTAGCAGAACAACTTCCGCCGACGAGGCCACGGAGCAGACTTCTCAGCCATCAGAGCAGCCAGTGTTTGCTGTAACCCGTAACAACACATTGACGGCCCATACTGCAGATGATGTGCATATCGGAGCATCACTGCCTCCCACACTAGTCTCCATTGAGGAGCGTCAGGATGCATTTACCAGCGATTTCTTAGAATCATCGTATCACACTAAGGTAATCACTGATGATAAACCAGCTTCAACTTCAGCCGTATCGGCCGATGATCTAGTGAGAACTGATCCAGGTGACAGTGGAAACAGTGCCTTACCTGCTGGTGGTGCCACCGCTGACCAAGACAGTGGATTTTCCAGTACGTCCCTGTGTGTTTGATTCCGGAATACATGTGTGTGTGTGTGTACGTGTGTACGTGTGTACGTGTGTATATGCCTCGATGCCACTGAGTGTTTATTCTGAAACGTGCCCCTGCAAACTTAATTCAATGTGTTGAGGTGTTACCCCCCCCAAAAATGGGGGGGGGGAGGTTGTTTATCCATCCTTGCCACGTCTGATGTTTAGCAAAACGAATTGCATGTTCGCGCTTATGCGCCAATGGAAGTTCAACTTGGTGACAGAATTCACAATTCGAAGAGGATTGGCAAACAGACTTTGTGCTGCCTTTGACAAGTCATACAGTAGGTACAGACAGTAGAACGTACAGAATGCTGTGTCATGAATCTGAGATCTGGGTTTCGACTGGTTTTCGGAACGAAAAATGAACAAAAAAAATTCCAGTTTGGGAACTGAAAAATGTGCACGAACTTGAATGCAACAATCTGTATACAGTACTAGTCCATACTTGCGGCATATATCCTGCATGCATCCTGTATGCATTTTGAGTGTGCATACGGCAGTTCACTTGGTTAACAGATAGTCAAAACATTGTGTGGATCAGCAATTTACAAAACATTCTGTTGATCTTCTTGTGCGAACGCGCGTGTATGTGTGTGTGTGTGTGTGTGCGTATGTGTCTGTGCACATCTTGTAGACACCACTCTGCTACTGATAGTCTGTGTGGTAGCATCTCTACTCCTGTCCCTTGTCATCGCGATGTTTGTCATTGCCTGCTATCGGAGACGGTAAGTCAGGGATGCATGCAGTGCATGTGTCAGTGTATGTGTCACTCTGTGTACTCAACCAATATAATACTAGAGTATGCAACTCCGCACGAGCTTGGAAAAGAGGACTGAGACTTGCGCTGCATAAGGACGACATTATTGTATATCAGGCCTGCCGGAACTGGTCCGGTTGGTCAGGTTATCACCAGACTGACTTTTCGGCCACCAGCAAGTGTTTCCTATTGTGGAGGACGCGTGTACCTGCCGTATCACACGCAAAGTATAAACGGCCATGAAACTACCGGACCAATCAAAAACTCCTTCCGACGGTCCTGTACACTAATAGATTCGCTACCAAACGGATGTACACGATAGGTTGCACTGTCCCGCGAACCCATGCGCTTCTCCTCGCCCTTACCAATCGCAGTGTGAGATGTACACCTCTGGGGTGTTTCCCTCACTAAGGGGCCATCCGGCTAATTATCGATCTTTTTTTCACACGAAATGAAACAGTTTTATTCATGGGTGGGTGGGTGGGTCGAGGAGAGTTTCGTTGGCCCCTAATACGCCTCTCTTCTTGCTGCTGTATGTGTGTTGTACTCCAGTAATCGTGACGTGAAAACCGAGACAACTAGTTGGTCACCATCAGCCAAGCGTAGTGAAGTCCAGGTTCCTGAGTCAAACAGTCATGAATACGCTACTCCTGGCAAGGCACTACAGCATGTTGATACCGTCATGCTGCAGGCTAGCCGTAAGCAAATCGCCGAGTACAGTGACCCGAGCATCTGCACTCAGAGTGCTGCCTATGCTGCAGCTAGCTGTTGCCATGCTGTGGATGCTGCCCCAGAAGAGTACGACCTGTCAGCAGCTGAGACTGGTCTCACAGAGCACGACGGTGGTCCTCACACTGGTCGTAGCTCTATCGTCAGCTCATGCCGGTCATCCGTCCCTCCACCAGTGCCCGAGAGACGGCTTAGCCAAGTGACACCGACTGCGGGTAGTGAAGGCATGTTCTACAGCCCACTGCCAGGTCGCAGGTTTGCCACGCCGGAAATGTCGGTGCGTCGCTTTGCTACGCCATCGGACTTGCCGCAGTCCGAGTGGAAGAGGATGGTTTTATCGGAGTTTGATTCGTGTGACAGTCTGAGTGCTCCGCTACCTCCTATGCAGACAGCTTGCGCCACTGCTGCCGTTGGTGGTGGTGGTGATAGTGGTTATTGTGGTGGTGGCGAAAGCATTACTCATGCTGCAGTGAACACAAGCAACACCAACGCCATCGATGTCAACAGTCACACACTCGATGCATCGCAGGAGCTGTACACGTGTTCCAAGATGCGACGCAGCCTCAGCAACTGCCACGGCGCCAGTAGCAACAGCAGCGTGTTTGTTCACGCTGGAAAGCGATCACGCCCAGCCAGCATCAGCAGTGAGAAAGAGCTAGGCTCATTAGCGCGTCAGCACCATCAGCAGCAGCAACCACAGCACCATCAACAGCAACAACACCAGCAGCAAAGTCGTCGCTCTACTGCAGCTGCTGGCCAGCATTTTCCGCTGGCAGATGGTTACATCAGTTCGTCGTCATCATCGCCTGCAGCATCACGGCGCAGGTCCTACGCCAGTGCAGCAACAACCAGTCTGCCAGCTGGTGCACCCAGTGCGGTTGCTGCTACTGCCTCTGCTTCTGCTGGCAATGCAGCCATGTCTGTATCTACATCTGCAGCACAACAGACATTTGAGGTACTGGATGAAATGGCTACGGATGACATGAGCAGGGGAACTACATCAACTGGTCTCTACTCTACGTCAACATTCAGCACACCCGCTCCAGTGGCCGAGGCGACTTCTCCTCAGGATGAGGACACACCGGTGTACGCTAATGTTCGGGACGGCTTCCGCCCTCGTGATGTCCACACCGTTATGTCCATAGCTGAGCAACGAGGCATAGCTGCAGGCTGTGAGTATAGCAGTACCGGTCACACCCACAACAACAGCAGCAGCAGGCCAGCACAAGATGTTCTAGCTAGTGATCATGCCGGAGATTTGCATCCTGAGCTTCCAAGCCCTCCAGCTCTAGATGAACTTGTGAACATGCAACATGACAACTATCGGCAGCCCTACTACACTGCTGATGAAGATTTCTAGCAGTGTCACAGTCACGCTAGCAGCAGCAGTAGCAGCAGCAGCATTGCTTGAGCTATAGCATTGCTACTTACTTCAGCAGTGCAGCACACACTTTGCACCTTGAGCGGCGGTGTAGTGATGTGTGTGCGTGTGCTTGCAGCAGCTAGCTACTCCAGCAGTATGCGTACAATACGGAGACAGCAAGCCATGTGTAACAGTATGGTTCTATGTCTTCATTGGAGGTCTTTCTAGTCGCCGCATCCGATATATTTTGCATTTCCTCATTTTCCTCATGATGTTTCACACACATCATGCCATTGCCCATGTTCTGCGACCTGCATGCGCTCGAAGGAAATCTCTCTCTCTCTCTCTCTCTCTCTCTCTCTCTCTCTCTCTCTCTCTCTCTCTCTCTCTCTCTCTCTCTCTCTCTCTCTCTCTCCCTCCCTCCCTGTGAGTTAGAACAATGATATTATCCTGATGCTGATGTGCACACATGTATTGTCTTTCCACTCAGCACCGATACGCTGTGCCCGAACACACTGCAGATATATTTTAAAAATAATATATTATTCACAAAAAAACGTTCTATTTTCAGCTTGCATTGCAAGGCAACGATGTAAACAAAGTAAGTTGCAAACTAACAGCCAGTAGATCTACACACACAATGTCATGTAATTTTTCTGCCGAACTACATTGTTCTCTGCTTTACATATCCTGATTCTGTCAACAAAACTACTTGAAGTAAAGTTATTACTGCAGGGAGGCCATACTGCAGTGGTGCTCTGAGTCTATGCAGCCCATCAGTGCCAGTGGCCAACGATACAGTCATAAAGCTGAGTGGCGATGTTGTAACAATGATACGGTGCACTTTATACTTTAGAGGTTGTGCAATCACATCACCAGTTGAGATGCTTTGGGGGAGCGCTGCACTTGCACTAGCGACTCACGCTGCATACATAGCGCCCACTAGAAGATCCGTTGACTAACGCCATGAAATCATTCGCATAACCTCCATAATACCATGATATACATGCTTGCACGTGGACATCAGAGAGTCGTAGCATCTAGGTAGATGACACGGGTGACTGTAAAGTTAAATGATGTCTGTTTCGCTCCCGGGTTGCCCGTCACAGTCGAGCTTGGCGTAGGGCCGATTTATGCATGCTCGCATATGACATTACTGGTCAGGGCCGTGCTTTTAAAGATGCTATGACTCTGGTCCTGGAGGACATGTACATGACTGTAATGACAAAAGCTTGTGTGTGTGCGCGCGCGTGTGTGTGCGTGTGTGTTGCCGAGGCATAGTGCATAATGTGTATATGTGTTTAATAATATGCACAAGCACGTAGTTGCGTAGGCTGTGGTATCATGCCAGTGCTGGACGGGTTCACTTTGATTCTTGTGATCATGCTCATAATCATGGCATGTGTTATGCTTGTGATGCTGCTCTCTGACTCTGTGCTACTTGCCACTGCTACATGCACTGAGTACAAACGTATGTATCGCCCTGCCTGTCACAGTGTTTGTTGAATGTGTATGAAGTTCCGAAGGCCTGCTGAGGTCCATGCTGCTCAGTGTAAAGCATGCAGTGCTATACTATTGTACTGTCTTTTTTTGATCCTGAATCGTGGCAGTGGTGGCTAGGTTATATAATTATACGTACTGTAAGTCTACTCAATATGCGGAAAGAACTGTTTCGTCCTTTGTGAACTCATCAGCGCAGCACAGAGATAATGAGGCCGAACCTGATAGCAATGAAAAATAAATTTTCCAAAGCCAGATTTAACCAGGCCCGAACGCACTGTAAGTCTACAGATTTTCGGCGCATTTAAATATTAGCCCCCTCCCCCGGGGCTAAAACACATGTCGGCCGCATTAGTATATCAGCCTGTACTCCTGCTGCCTGTGTACACTGTCACATTGAAACAACATTTTGGCAACAACAAACTTCAGGCCAAAAATGCCCAGGCCAAAATAGCCGAAAATAAGTATGCGCCGAATATTTGTTGAATGCTAAAGAAACTGCGGATGTGCACAAACGAACCCTGGAGGATGTACATGTACATGTATGTATAGTCGTATATTGATTGTAATAAATGCCGAGCCGAAGGATTTACTTGAATAAAAGCCGATGAGGCGAAGACAAGGTTTTTTTACTGGTATGTACTTGTAATAAGACCTGAGGCTAACTCTCCTCCTCCATGCGCTCTAAAGCCGACCATTGCTACCCTCGGTAGCCATTACTCACACCAATAACTTCAAACAACGAAGTTTATTGAAAGTCCTGAGGCTACTAGCCTACTACATTTTTATTATGTGTATTGACCTTGATATTTTCCCCCTATTAAAAAAGGAGTATTTTATATTAAACAAGCCTCACCCTTACTTCTGATTTTATAAACGGTAGCTATAAATGTCATACACTATTGATCTGACATGCAACTGTTTCTAGATTTAGTACGGTCTTCGATAATCACCTTTCCCCAAAGGACCCCAATACAAGCAGCAAATAGCCAAACCTCTGATAAATCCAACGGCACGACTATTGCAGGCTCGATACTGTAGTTATTATGGACGACTCCCTGGTTTGTAGCAGGGATCACTCACAACTCACTGGATCATGGATCATGGACCCAATGGCCAAGCAAGATCTCGAAATAATAATTATACATGGGGCAAAAGTTACTTTTTTGAATCGGACGCGTCGACGCTCTGTAGTACATACGCGGTACGCACAGATCTCCAAGCTCGCTACACATTTTTTTTGTCGCCTGCATGCATGCAGTGCAAGCCCACATCATGCATGTGCATACTGCTGATCAGGTCATGTCAGTGCGCGCAGTGTGGATCGGTTTTCCATGAGCAGCGAAAAGGTAGCTACCGTAGGATACCGCGTAGCTGTGGACCGTACAGTCGTATCAGCCCTGATCGACCCGAGCAACAAGAAGCTGTCCCAGTCTGCTGGCAATGTTCTTGTGTCAAACCAATTATTTTCGAGTGCGTTTGATTGTTATTTTGATGCCAGTATCCTTACCAGAGCTGGTGAATCATTTCATTTTTTCCTGTGTGGAAGCTTTTGGGCGGCCTGTCACTTTCAGTAGTCGTGGTGTCATTGCCGTTCAGTCCCAGGTGTTGAATGATGATTTAGTCCAGCTGCATCGATATAAAGTACTGCTTGATTTGTTGAAAGACACAGTTGTCGTTTGAAGTGTCCTGTGAGGTCTGCTGGTGTTTGTGGAGATGTGATGCGTCTATCCTAGCTGTCAGCACAGTATTTGGAAAATGGCGGAGGAAGTCTCTTCCGTGGAGAAAATATCGGAGGAAGAACTGTTGGCGAAGCTTGAAGAACAAAACCGGTGAGTTTTGATGATCGATTCTTCAATCATGTCAGCGTATCGATGAATGAAGAACTGCTTGGTGTCGTTTGCTCAAAGCTGGAAAGAGATTTGTCGTCCCATAGCTCCGTGTGTGTGTCTGTCTTTGTGTCTGTTTGCATGTTGGCTTCACTTGAATGTTCTGTATTAATTTTGTAAATAATCATGTTGTGAAGATGTGGCGTATGTCGTGATTAGCTGTGGTTTGGCCAGAAAGCAATGGTCCATGAAAACTTTGGAACATGAACGTTTGAGAAGCTATGGCCATGGGGGCACAGGCCTCTTGACTTGTAGCTGTACGTTTATATTTTTACTCATTTGAATTGGTTCATCTCGATCGAGTGCCATGGTAGTAAATCTCGGTGGAATCCACGTGTAGTTCATTGTATTCCTCCCTGGGTCAAGAGTCAGTCAGCTGCAGATCCGCCTCGTGTGATATTTCTGTCGGCTAAAGTGATTAGTACGGTAGTGGTTGCACCACCCCTTCTACTTCCTTCTGCATTTTCAGCCGGTGCGCTCGTTGCCCAACTCAGTACGAAACCACTGCACATGTTGACGATGCACACAGCACAGTCCACAGTTTACGAACATAACAATCGTAGATCTACGATCTGCACTTTGTTTAGATTTATCTACCTGTGTGGAATTTTATTGCTTGGTGAGTTGCGCAGTGGTGGGACAGGTTACCGGTGTTGTTGTCTAGATAACCATGCATGCAGTCGCACACGTGTTACACAATGGGCATACACGCATATCATTGTGAGATGGTTTGCCTCACTGCACACGCACACTGCCCACACAAGTAACAGTTTGTATGATTTCATGTACAGGGTGATTTGATTATGTTGCGCTAAAGCGATGTTTTTGTAACGCCAGGTAATAACTGATGGATTATGTTTAAATTCCCGAAGCAACAAAAGAGTCGAAAAAGACGTTAGTATGTATGTATGTATGCGTGTGTGTGTGTGTGTGTGTGTGTGTGTGTGTGTGTGTGTGTGTCCCATATGGTGCAGTGGTATGTGCAGCGATTTCCAATCGATAGGTTGCGGGTTCGATTCCCGACGATTATGGTCACACACGTCTTTCTTCTCTTTCTCAGACTCTTCCTGACTTTTCTTTCATTCTCCTGGGTGGTTACCAACAGCCAGTGCATGCCGGAGTATGTGGTGTGATGTGTGTGCGGGAAAAAAAAATAAAAAGACCAAAAAGTAGGGATTCACTGGCCAGAAAAAAAGCCACTTCAAAGCTGTGTGGTGTAGACCAGGCTGAATAGTGGTGGTCAATTCTTCAGCCTTGCAAGCTGTTGAATGGTGCAATCCCAGCACAAGTTGCTATGGCTTCTGCTGTAGCATCGCTATCATCGCCTCTGGCGATGGGCGTCCAATGGTCCAATGGTGTGTGTGTGTGTGCGTGTGCGTGTGTGTGTGTGTGTGTGTGTTTGTGTCAAGGGTGTTGTTCACCTGTCACATGACTGATTGTAGGTGACTGTGTGACTGGTCGCTGTCACACGTACCACGTGACTAATCCCTAGTTTAGCTGGCTCAGCCGAATGAGTTGTTTGTATGAGGGCCTAGATAAAAAACGAGCATAGCGAGAGTCCTGAGCTGGCTCTCTCGTTGATGTAGATTACTGGTTTGAAGACTTCACTTATTCGGCGTGTATTGACCGCTATTATACAGACCATCCTAGTAATGAAAACGTTTCCGTGGAGATAGGAATGCTATTAGCGCAATGAATCTACTGTCGTGGACATGGAAAATTGGAAATCCAGTCAAATGACTGGAGCCGGCACCCTCAGTGCGTACAGAACGTTGCATGTATGCAGTGCACATGCTGATCCGATGCGACCAGCAGCAGGCCAGCGCGCTGCAGCGTATAAATGAAATGTGTGCACGGTATGTGTACTCACGGTTGCATGGCCAGCGCCCTGGGGCCGCTAGATGTGCGACCAGATTTTCATGTCCACGACAGTAGTTGTCCAGGTGTGATATGCGGTGCTGGACGTGTGAAATCGAGGGAGAGGAGAAAGGTGACAGTGGCCTGAGCCAGACCAGGGTGATGGCTCTCTGTTTCACTGTGATTGCTGCCGGACTTTTGGCATTAGGATTAGATGGTGGTTGGTGTAACACACTCGGCTTATAATCTGCTCTCTGTTAGCTTGATAGCATCATTGATTGTACTTGATGATGGCTAATCGCCCTGAAGTTGTAATTAAAACAAAGCTGGTTTGGGGAATTTCAGTGTCTTCTGGAATGGATGTGTCCACCTGACCCATCTTTTACTTTGTAGGAACTGCAAGAAGCCTCAACATTTCTCCTGGGTTATAGTGTATTTCCGTCGTTTTTTCCGAGTAGTGAAGCGGGCACCATTCAGTCCCGAGGTGCCCGGATAAGAGAGGCTCTTCTGTTGCCTTCCATGCACTGTGTACTGGTTTGCGACTCAGTGGGACATGACATGCAACATTATGTATGCTTTGCGGACTGTCTAAATGGCCTATGCTGTACGGTCTTGTGCTTGTTTGGTTGGCGGTATGTTACAAAGTGGAGGACACACTATGTTGAAATCAGTGCTCCCTACTACAACCATCATCGGCTGGCAGAGCCCCGGTCTTGCTAATACCAGTCTTGTACTTGTAACTAGTAGTCCAGTCCACGACCACGACCACCACCACCCGTCACCACCACCACTTGCTCAAGGCTTGTACACGAGTTGCATTGTGGATGCATGCACTTGAATATGCTGCACGACTGCAGTTAATCAAGTTCTGCTTAATTCAGAGAGAAGAGTGTTGCTCATGGTTCAGATTTCACTGACCTATACTGTAGATAGAGGTAACCCCCCCCCAAACCCACACCACCATCAGGCAGTAACCTTCATGATTGTATTCTACTCTCTTTTGGCATGGTCGTTTTGTTTTACTAGTATGTGACTCTATTGTTATTGTCCACTCTGGTGTATTGCTACATTGCAGACTACTACAACAAGACAGCAAGGTACCTAACCTCCCACAGCGTGTCCCGTCAACATCATCGTCTACATCCATCTCCACCAGTGACTTCTCGCCGCTCGCACACCACCAGCAGCCGCCGCCACAGCAGCAAGGTCCACAGCCTAATCGTCCTGTAGCAGCGGCAACATCGGTGTTAGGATCCATCATTTCAGCAGTCTTGCACCCCGATGCTGATAAGTAAGGGCCATGCAAGCACTTTTCTTTTCATGCAACGCGTGCGTGGTGTGTTGTGAGTACAAGTCACACCAAGAGTACATGAAGCCCAGAATGTGCAGCTTCCGACTACAGTAAAGCCTGTCAAGGCGACCACCTGTCCTAGAAGACCACTGAAACCAGGACCGAGGGATGCTATTTCCAGTCAAATGACCCTGGATAAGGAGACCACCTGGTAACAGTGACCAACTTGTGAAGGTCCCTTGAGCGGTCGTCTTAGACAGGTTTCACTGTAGGTCTGCATGGGCGCCTGTCACGGCGAACTTCCAGGATTACATCATATTCGGTGCAGATCTGAGGTGGGAAGTGGCGTAGTGCGTACAACCAAGCTGCAGTTGTGCAGAAGGAGACCTGCTTGTACGCACTACGTTACTAAAATGATGTAATCACGGAATTCCGCCGTGACAGCAACCCATCAGAGCTGTACACTCTGGGTTTCATGTGCTCTTGGTCATGTTCATGCCTTGAACAAGTTGATAGCAACGCCATCTCTCGTAAGGTTTTCGGCCTCCGACCGCTTATTGGTGGATATGAGATCTACATGTACTTACCTCCCACCACTTTAGAAGCTGCTGCATGGGATGATGCGTTGATCCTTGATGGCGGTGGTGTTCCTACAGTTGGGGAATAGTCAGTCTCATTGACACTGACCTGAGGCAGGAGTTTTATTTTATTTCATCATGGTAACCCTTTGCGTGTGTGTGTTTGTGCTGTGTGTGTGTGCTGTGTGCGCGCGCGTGCGTGTGTGTGTGTGTGCGTGCGTGTGTGTGTGTGTGTGTGTGTGTGTGTGTGTGTAGGACTTCACAAGGTAGTGCATCTTTGGCGAGTACTCCCGGTGAACCCCCAGATATATACCAGGTTAGTGGTCTTGCTATGCACATGTATCTTGGTACCTGTGTTTTTCTGTCTCATGTGTACTGCAAGCAGGGTATCCTTTGCGATCTAGAGTCCTACGTGGTTTTCGTGATGGGTGTGAAATCGTAAAAGCAAGAACTGTAGTAGAAAAGTGCCAGTGAAATTGACTCCAATCGCAATCGTGCGAATGGGTCTGTGCTGGTAAATCGCAAACTAAAGCCGGCGCAAGCTTTCCAGGCTTACAGTATCTTAGTATCTGTGTTTGTGTGTCACCTTTATTCTAGAAGGGCGTGGTTGGGCATCATGCAATGTAGCAAGGGCACGGTCGCTCATCATGCTATCATTTTCGGGGAGTACAGTGTACTTCTTACTACATGCCAGCCAGTGTTTGTGAAAGGTGCTACATGTATGAGAAATAATTCTGAAACTGCTGTGTGTGCATGTGTACATAGGTATGGGGTGAGTTGCTCTCGTCTTGGGAAGACACTCAGAAGCGGAAAGGCAAGCAGCTACAGCGTCTAGTGCGTGGTGGTATTCCTGGTAAACTGCGTGGCTTAGCTTGGCAGCTGTTGTCAGGAGCCAAGAACCACTTGATATTACCCAACAGCTATTTGCAACTGTTAGAGGTAAGGCTCAGCTTCTATTTGTTTTTTGTGTTTTTTTGCGGATGATCACAGCCTCTTTTACATGCAAAAGCAAAGTTGTACAGCTTGTGTTGATGTTTAGCAAAGGAAGAACAGAAGAAAACTGAGCCGAAAAGTACTATGCTGTGAAACACGCATGAGGGCAGATAAGGTCAAGGAAAACTTTCTTCTATTGTACATTATACAATTCAACGGGGAAATTCCTATACCATACCCCGTGAAGACAAATGTCTTCTGTATTAGAATATCCACACTCTATTTTTGTCACATGCCACACATGCTTACAGTGTAAGGAGTTATATTCGGGGGGGGGGGGGGGGCATAGTCCTAAAAGAGCCGTAGTTTGTTGCGGATTCTCTGAAGCCGTACAGCACTATCGGGCGGCGAAGAAAGTAGCGCCAACGAGCTTACAGGCTTGGATTTCACCAAGCATAGCATGCCACTACTAGTACATACGCGGCGATTCCACTGCGCATAGACAGTGGTAGTGACATGTAAATAAGAACGGCCTAGGCCTAGACTACGAGGCTGACCTCTCAGATCTTCGGCACCTGACAGTACTGTATGGTATTTGACCGGGCTGTTCAGGCATTGTAGATTTTGATGTGATGTACTGCCTGCTAACTTATTTAGTATTTACGCTGCATCTTGACAGCTTTAGGAGCTGCATATGCGCCTTGATCCTTGGGGGTGGTGGTGTTCCTACGGATGCGGAAAACTCGGCCAGCCGAGTCTCACGAGAACCGTGATTTTTGTTGACAGGTGCTGTGCTGGCTTGCACTTGTATGGCATTCTTCTGTATCTTAGCATTGTGAGGCGTTACTCCCTTTGCCCTCCTTTTCCACACGCCCTTGGTCTCAGTAAATCTGAGCTCCCTTTATAGCTTGTCCCCTGAGAACAGAGTAGCAGGTGCCAGTCCTCCCACCCCCCTCTGTCTCTTTCTCTCTCTCTATCTCTCTCTCTCTATATCTATCTCTCTCTCTCTCTCTCTCTCTCTCTCTCTCTCTCTCTCTCTCTCTCTCTCTCTCTCTCTCTCTTCCTCTCTTCCTCTCCGTTGCTCAGAACCGTGGTGACCTTTTTTTGATATTACTTTTTTTCATGTGTAGTAAACGTTGGTGTGGATTGGGTGTTCGTATATTTTGTTTTATGTGATAGCGCGACTCGCCATGTGAGAAGCAGATTCGTCGTGATCTTGCACGGACATTCCCCGACCATGACTTCTTCAAGGAGAAGGACAGTTTGGGCCAGGAAGCACTTTTCAATGTCATGAAGGTTAGAATTGAATTGATGATTACTCTGTGTAGCGTTATCATCTCTAGTAGTATTGTCTCTAACATTTGTGTCCATGCTGCTGAAGCTGATGCTGCCCTGGGTGGCTCAACTCCCTATTTACAAGGCAACCCATGGCCAAAAAGAAATGTGAGACAGGCTTTAATACAAGACACTACGGTACGTCCCTGGTTCATCTTCTCTTCGTGGAATGTGTGTACTAACGACGTGAATTCTGGCTGTCAAACCCAGAAAACCACTGTACGTAGTACGATACATTGTAGGATACGTATATTGTTTTGCAAGTACCGGACTCATCATTTAACAATTTTTTTTAAATTTGTTTGGTCTTGTGTTGTAGGCATATTCGCTTCATGATCGTGAGGTTGGCTACTGTCAAGGATCACCGTTCATTGTAGGCCTTCTTCTCATGCAGGTAATGCCTGGTGTGTGTGGTGCGTGCGTGTGTGTGGTGCGTGTGTGTGTGTGTGTGTGTGTGTGTGTGTGTGTGTGTGTGTTGCGTGTGTGTGTACCACAGCTGTTCTAGCGTGGCCACTTATCACAATGGCGGCCAAAAATCAGGATCCGCGAAAAACTTGCTACGTCACAAATCTCTATGGAAACTCCAGAGCGCGCGACGTGTCGACGAACATTTCCAGTCATTTTTGTACTTGTTGAGGGCTTGTAGCCGTGTGACTGATTTTTAGTAGATTTTTTGATCGAGAGAAATTCAAGTTCTTCAGAATGTTTTCCCTTATGTATTCTGTCTAGACACGTTCTGGCTACATTTATACCTATGGACAGGTGTGGACAACCAACCCTAGCGGGTCCGCCGGCCTAGGCTCCGGAGGATAACCTAAATTGCGAACAACAACGATTCAAAGGATCAGTATCAACTATTCAGTTATTGAAATGTTAGGTATATTTACGCTTACCTTTCTACTTCTCAAGTCTTCATCTCTTCGGCTGAAGTATCATACGGTTGTAGTGGGGCAATGCCGTTGTCAGATACTGCGTGACCAGAACTCGCAGCGGATCGACATCACGGTTCATGTTCTCAAGGGACGAGCGAAGCTGCTTGAATTTCCTGTGGGTACTTTCTCCACCTTGCTCACCGAGGAGGCGAAGGGAGACGCCGAATCGTAGCATGCAGGGAATTGTGTGACACTCAAGCAAGTGTAACTAGGGTGTGATGGACTTCCCGAGACGTTCTGCAATGTCATGCCTCACCATTGCCATGAGCTCGGGAATCTGCTCCTCCAAGGATTCCAGGACATCGTCATCTGCTGCTTGGCACTTGGAGAATACTGCTCGACAACTAGCATACGCTGCAAACAGCTTGCTGTAGCGTGACTGTAGCTCCTGAGCCTCCTGGAGTATGCTGGTCTCGTCCAGCGACGGAGAATCTGACAGATATGACTGGACCGTTGCTACTGGAGCAGTGATGAGCTCGTCAATAACGGTCTGCTGCAGTGCCCTGTGGACGTGGTTGCCGATGAAGGCACCAGAGTGGTATGCCTGCCGCTCGATGCGATGCTTGACGAGTACTGTCTCGAAGCAGGACACACAGGGACCACTCTCCACAGAGGCAGTTGATAACGACTGTTGCAGAGTAGCAATCTCTTCCTGGAGTTTCTGTGCTGACTCTTTCAGCTGCGCCCATTGAGACTGTAATGCTGCAACTGCAGCCATTGCAGCCTGGTCCTCCTCCCGGCAGTGCAGCATCACAAAGGACAAATGCTGTTGTACATTGCTGATGTCCTGCTGTGGCTCTACGAGCTCAATCCGGGCTTCCCGCAGACGACAATTCTCCTGGGAAACACGTACGAAAGACTCTGACGGTTGCTGGACATCAGCGCTTAACGTTGCAAGCGCCAGATCCAGCTTCTCTGCATCCTTCAGCATGCCCGCATACAACCATGGAAATATCCTGAGGTCCAGATGCAGCACAGGAATGCAAATATTTTCGATTTCGAACAATACTGGTCTAATAACGTTCTTGTGTTCCTTTGCTCTTGATAGTTTGCTCCTGTCTGCCTGAAACGCTTCTACGTTGTTGTTAAGAGCATGCAGTGTGCGTTGTGGTTGAGTGCTTGCAGTGTGGTTGTGCTGGAAAAAATCAGAATGCAATAGTTGCTCTCTCAGTACCTGGATTAGCAGTGGGTGTGGTGCTTTGTATTGTGAAAGGCGAAGTTGTTGGCTGCAGTGTGTGCGTGTCATCCTCCTGGTGGTGAGCGTACACACAGGACGCATACAACAACAATAGACAACACAGTGGCTGCACAGTCCTATCGACAATATCTACACATACACCACACACACCACACGCTAGGCTCGGCACGGGAGAAATGAACCTACTCGGCTCTAGCCGTCTCTGGGTCTTAAAGGACGGAGCTGTGATCTGGTAGAATTCCTCTTCTTCCATGTCAGTTGCAACATCCAGTGCACCATGCTCCTTGGACATGCTGGATGAGGCCTGCACTCCCGAAAACTTCCTCTACTTTGCTGGACGACCACCCTGCACTACCTTCCCTCTCATCTCACATGAGGTACAAGGGTGCTTTAGCCATCGGTGGGCAACCCTTGGCCTCGATGTTGCACTGGATGCAGCTACTGCACTGGATTCACTGAATGTCGATGACGAGCCCGTTGTCACAGTAGAGACACCACTCACTCGCACTGAACTTTGTAAGTGTGGCTCTGCACGATGCACAGAAATGCGTCGGATGAATTTCAGGGTCATCCAGACGTGTTTCTGTGCTGTAGCAACGAGCTATGCCCACAACATAGTCCTCCACCAGGTACACTGACGCCACCCTACCAGAATACCTGCGATGGAGCTTGCCTGCACACATACAGCTCAGCTGGGCAAGGTTCTTCACGTGCTCCTCCATCCTGATCAGCTGATGCATCAAAAAATACACAACACGCGGGCGGTTGTAAGCAAAAAGCTCTTCATGCTTTCAAGCTGATTCTTCTCAACGAGCAGCACGAAAGCCTTACCTCCACGAGAAAACTTCTCGATACCGTGGCAAAAATCCAGAAACAAGGCTGAGTCACGTCAAAGTGCTCTATAACCAAAGTGAAAGCTGCTTTCACGAACTATCCAGTGCTGATCAAAAAGACGAGAGACTCGCAAAAAAAAAAGCAAAGGACAGCTTGAGCTCTTGATCGCGGCAGGGACATACCTGACCTGGCGAACCCGATCGATTTTATCGATTCCCGGTTTGATTTGGTACGGTTATCTCTGGGAATTTGGCCAGTGACCTGACATTTCACGCACAGCTGACTCCCACGAGCGTCGTCATCTTCACCAAAAATTCAAATCTCAACAGAAAATCAGCTGGCTTTTGAGTGGCCGTTTTTCGCCCACTTGAACAGCCGTGGTGTGTGTGTGTAGTGGGTGGGTGTGTGTGTGTGTGTGTGTGTAGTGTGTGCATGGGTGGGTGTGTGGTATGTGTGTGTGTGTGGTATGTGTGTGTGGTATGTGTGTTTTTGTTGGGGGGAGTATCAATCAGATCCACTCTGATTTAGCAGCCCACATTTGGGTGCAGGGGCAAATGCAATTGGATCCCAGATGGATACCTGGATACCTTGCCTATCACGGGAATCTCGAGGTGTGGCGAGCCTACAAGTGGGATCATTTCCAAGTCCACCTGGAGTCTGGGGATTTAGGGATGTTAGCTGCTGGGCTGTACAATAGCCATTCGAGGCATCTTTCCAACGTTACTTTTAATTCTCTCACCCAAGGAGACCCTTGTGATCAGTGTTTGCCATTGAGCAAGCCCAAGCATGTAGATGGGAGACCCTTGTGATCAGTGTTTGCCATTGAGCAAGCCCAAGCATGTAGATGGGCAGGTAGTTGTGTGTGTGTGTGTGTGTGTGTGTGTGTGTGTGTGTGTGTGTGTGTGTGTGTGTGTGTGTGTGTGTGTGTATGTGTATGTGCGTGTGTGTTCGAGTGTGTGTGTGTGTCCGACAAGAAAATTGAAGGAGTTTTTTTCTCTGTATTTTTGAAATGATTTCCGGGCTTTTGCTTGTCCCTGCTGGATTCTCATCTCTACGGTAGTACTTGTACTGATGCTGACTCTCACCTCTGCTATTGCTGACTCTCGTTTACTTACTCTATGTTTGTAGATGCCTGAAGAAGACGCGTTTGGTGTCTTGGTCAGAATCATGCAGGAGTATCGGCTACGAGAGCTCTTCAAGCCGAGTATGTCCGAGCTGGGTGTGTGTCTGCATCAGCTTGACTCACTCCTGCAGGTATGTAACACTTTGCTCTGCTGCACATCATCATCACCTTACCCTAGGTACAGAGGGGCTAATGTTTCATGCTCTGTATCCTATCCATGCAGATGTACAGTTAAACCTGGTGTAAGCGACCACCCCACGGTGCAAGCAAAAGCGGGCGTTAAAGCCAGGTGGTCTTTAGAACCAGGTCCCACAGTTTCTGTGGAGAACTGTCCGTGCATGGAAAAACGGTCGTTAAGAGCAGGTGGTCGCTAAACCCAGAGGTCGCTTACACCAGGTTTTACTGTATGCGATGACCACCCAATTGTTTTGTGTACTATGTTATATATATGACAAATCATTGAAATGAGATAGAACAAGGTTTTCATATTCTTTACTTTGTATAGTTTGAGTTTTTCACCATTGATCTCCAAACCTCTCTCTCTCTCTCTCTCTCTCTCTCTCTCTCTCTCTCTCTCTCTCTCTCTCTCTCTCTCTCTCTCTCTCTCTCTCTCTCTCTCTCTCTCTCTCTTCCATTCTGCAGGAACATCTAACAGAGCTGTATGGTCATTTTCAGGCACAAGGTTTCCACAGTACTATGTACGCGTCATCATGGTTTCTGACACTCTTCTCCAGTGCCCTCCCTCTGGAGATTGTGTTCAGAATAATGGACTGGTTCTTGTTGGAGGTGAGTCAACTGCTGATACTGAGCTAGAAAATACTGTGTGTGTGTGTGTGTGTGTGTGTGTGTGTGTGCGTGTGTGTGTGTGTGGTACATGGTGTGTGATACATGGTGTGTGGTACATGGTGTGTGTGTGTGTGTGTGTGTGTGTGTGTGTGTGTGTGTGTGTGTGTGTGTGTGTGTGTGTGAGGGAGAGAGGGGGGGAGAGAAGAGAGAATTTAGGCTGATGGCTTGTGGCTAAAGTCGAGCAACTTCGGGTGAGGCCACTGACAGGATGGGTACGAATGGAGCTGTCTGTGGCTTGAAACATGAGAAAATGACTTTGGCACAGAAACCACTGCGTTACAACAATTTGATCAAGTGACTTGATTTGTACTGCTTAGCTTACTGTAACCATGGAATTTGACGGATGGGCTGGAGGGCAAAGTAGTGCATACAGGTGAAGAACAAAACAGGGAAGGCCGTTTTTGATCTCCTGTAGATAGCAATCAATGTACCCACACACCATCACTAATGCTCTGAGTCTGCTCTGAGTCTGTACCCATTCCGGCTGTAGAAGTCTTAGCCAGAATACGTATGGCTGACCGCTCTGTTCTTTGTGTGTGTGTGTATTGTGCATGCGCGTGTGATGCTGATTATGATCGTATTATTGCTGTGTGTGTTATGTTCAGGGCATGGAGGCTGTATTTCGTATCAGTATTGCTCTGCTGCAAGGTGCTCGCGATGACCTACTCAACCTTGATATGGAGGGTATGGTGAAGGTACGCATCCCTTGCACTGATAATGATATCAACACCAATTCATGGGTGCTGCATAGCGAGCCCCTTGCTCTGATAATTCAACACACGAATCCATGGGTGCTGTATAGCGAGCCCCTTACTCTAATCAACACACGAATTCATGGGTGCTGCATAGCGAGCCCCTTTCTCTGATCAACACACGAATCCATGGGTGCTGCATAGCGAGCCCCTTTCTCTGATATTTCAACACACGAATCCATGGGTGCTGCATAGCGAGCCCCTTACTCTAATCAACACACGCATTCATGGGTGCTGCATAGCGAGCCCCTTTCTCTGATCAACACATGAAATTCATGGGTGTCGCGTTGCAGTCCATTGCATACCAGGTGTACTTTATCAACAATAGAGACTTATTTGTAACGTTTCCTAGGAGTGCGAGTCGAGCATGAGTCGAATACTCATTCGTGTTCTGGTCCATCGAGGATTCATAAGAGCTCAGTAGAAAGACTCATTGTATAATGACTTCGATTAACCAGTGTGCGCCTGCTCATGTATCAGCTGTTCCGATTGGGATTCGTTCCATCACGGATTCCGAATTGTCTATATTGGTGCTGTCATTTGTTTTCTTTCTTCATGTATATTTGATTCAGAATCTAGTGTGATGCTTTACACAGTTTTCATTGAATAGGAAACAGCAATACTGGCTGGCACTCAACTGCTGTATTTCAAATGATTAGAAGTCTTTTCAGGGGAGTGTTTAACGTGTTGGTCATCCTAGCTATCATTTGGGAGTCAAGTTGACATGGAATAGGAGAATAGGAGAGCCGAGAACGGTGGTGTTTGTGCACGTGTGATTCATATCACCAATAATATCAAACAGCAGAGATCACAAGATGGTATGAAATAAGGCATGTAAGCCCAGGGTACAAAGCAAGGTGAAAGAGAATCAATGGCACTTGATAAGTGGCTTTGATTGATGCAATGTGGCACATGTGGTATGTGTGTATATGATGTTTGTGCTTGTTGGCTTGATTTGCTTACAGTTGCTGCAGAACACGCTGAAGAGCCGGTATGAACTGGAGGAAGATCAGGAAGCCCTCTTCATGCGTGCCTTCGACCTGAAGGTGAACTCAAAGAAATTAAAGAAGTGAGTTCTGTACCGGCCGTTGTACACTTATGAAGAGACCCTGTACTGGCAGAGAGATACAGGCAGACAGGTATAGAGACACAGGCAGGAGACGGAGATATAAAGACAGACAGGAGACAGAGATACAGACACAGACAGGCAGGCAGACAGAGATATAGACACAGACAGACAGAGATACAGACACAGACAGAGATACAGAGATACAGACACAGACAGACAGAGATACAGACACAGACAGAGATACAGAGATACAGACACAGACAGACAGAGATACAGACACAGACAGACAGAGATACAGACACAGACAGAGATACAGAGATACAGAGATACAGACACAGACAGACAGAGATACAGACACAGACAGACAGAGATACAGACACAGACGGGAGGCAGATCGAGATATAGAGACAGACAGACAGGAGACAGTAGAGGAGAGAGGCTCATGAAAGTTGTGTTGTATTATCAAGGATCCTGTCTTATGCAGTGACGAACTAACGAGGGGTGACTGTATGGAATAGTTTAGTGATTGTTCAGTGTTTCTCCCCTTGCTAAGGTGCTTTGCTGGCATAACTTGCTTTTTTCGCCCCTTCCCAAGGCGCTTTGTTTGTTTCTGTGTGTGTGTGTGTGTGTGTGTGTGTGTTCAGAGCGGGTAAAGACTTCCAGATTCAGCGAGAGCGAGAGACAGAAGAGAGTGTGGAAAACAGGGTAGGTGGAGCAGTTTTGTGCCAACGTCACATGCGTGTATTAAAAAAGTATTGCTGCTATCTGTATAGTATTACCAGGGGCGGATCCAGGGGGGGGGGGGTTCGGGGGGTTCGATCGAAACCCCCTGATTTCTTCCGACCATAGTTCGGGTGTGACCAGTAACCCATGGCCATGCGACGTGCGCGTCCCATGCTATGGCCCAGTCGGCCCAGGCCAGAGCGGTCCTCTAGCTATGCCGCTTGGTAGATCTACATGACGTTGTACATTGTTGTTTTGTAGAATCTACCTAGATAATACAAAGTAAAGTAGATCTGCACTGAATGTACAGCTACGCATCCGCTTTGGAGAAAGAGGTGCATGCATCTGTTGAGCTGCTGCGGAAACTTCGAAAGTAAGTTTCAAATACTAGTTTCTGAATAGTGGCCGTGTAGTGCTGTAATTGTCGTCGCGGCTCGTGCTTTTTGAGGTGTCTTAGAGTTCGTCCAAGCGTCTAAAAGAGGCAGGCTCAAGACCAGCTGCCATTGAATTTTGGTGACACTCCAAAGAAAAGTGTAGCCACTAGTGTCGAAGGTAAAACAAAGAGCGAAACTTTGAAAATCACCTTCAAGTTCAACGTCCCATCATCCAATAATCAAAATTTCTCCGAACTGGGGACAATTATGACTGAGACATGAAAGATGCAGGAAGCCTGCCTTATGGAACCTACTGTACAGTGGAGTCAACATCTGGCGCCTCGGAGTACAATACATGTATTACGGACAATTGTTACAGACAAGCTGCTGGAGAAAGTACCAATCAGCTATTCTGCGGCAAAGAAATTGAAAATGTCTTCCTTGTGCTGCGTGTCTTCAATATTGTTTTAGCTGCAGAGTGTTGAAAATAGGGGTACTGAGTGAAGTTACATTTGTATAGCAGCTGGCATGTTCAAGTACAGTATGCAATACAGTACATTGGTGCTGTACCGATGACGCGAACGTGTGAACTAAGTTACTTGTTACACATGTGAGTAGAAAGCACGGAGGGCGCCGTTTACGCTCGGCTTCAGAGTGTCGTAGAAGAAGCTGTACATCAGCACCTTCGACAACTCAAGGATGAAGAAACCCACGTAGATGGGTTTGTTCAAGATGACTTTGCACTTAAAAAACTCGTACACGATGCTGCGCTTGTAAGTCGGCTTGACGATGGCGCGCCGCAGCCTGTCCACCTCTTCTTCCGAGTGGACGAGCTTCAGGTTCAAGCGGCGGCGGACATTCTCCATCGTCTTGCCAAACACTGCATTGTTCATGAGCTTGTAGAAGTCCTTCTCAAACTCTGATGCAGCATTCTTGCGCAGATCGGTATTCAGCTGGATGTACGAGTGCATCCACGGACACTGCGAGAACTGGAGGACGCGATGGACTGCGTTCACTTCCACACCTAGCGCAACGTATGCCTGCAGATTCACGTAATGGCACACGTAGCGAGTTTTTGGCAGCAGAGTGAGCAACAGCTTCTTTTCCTTCTGCTTGCCCAAGCCGAGCTGTTGCGCCAGCTGCTGCTGATGCGGTGACAGCATGCCATCTGTCACGCTCATGTTCTCAGGGCAAGGAGGATACTCGTTCAACGCATCATGGATGCCATCAGGAATCGTGAGATCGCATTCCACGATGTATCCGACGGGTGAATCGTGAGGATGCGTCGTGGCTATGTCATTCACGCGATCGTCGGTGATATCCTCCACGAACCTGAACTCGCCGATAGGTAGGGGTCGCTGCATGGCCCAGCCGTACAAATTGTTTGCATCGACGTACGGTAGATATGTTGTCGGCTGCGAAGGATCGTATCCGTCTGGGATCAGGTCGTTGTTGGCCTCGGCATATCTCTGCACGCTCATACTGATTCCACCGCGGATACCGTGCTCGATGAACGTGTGCATGGTGACATCGGAAAGTAGATCCAGACTGACATCGGACACCTTGAGCAGTGCACTCCACGCAAACCCGGGCAGCGTGTAATAGTAGGCCGGATCGAGCGAGTACGTGACGATGGCAGTGGTGCGGAAGTTCTCGAATACATCTGGCAACAAGTACACGTCCGTCTTCAGGTAAAGATCGTGATAATCACGCAGAGTGACGAAATCAAACCTGTTCCAGACCGTTCTGGCATGGCTGTACTCATCGCCAGTGATGTGCGCCTCGGACAGCGACAAGTAGAACTTCTCTCGTGGGGAAGACTGTCCTCGTCGAAGCAGCTGAACGAGTCCATATACTCGTACGGATACACACCTTTCCGAAGCAGAAGATCCGTCTTCTCGGGATCTTCACCATGCAGATCACGCATGCGGACGAACGCTTCTCGAGGTGTTGCCTTCGCGAGCTTATCTAGCAAAGTGCTTAGAAAAGCGTACGAGTCGATGAAGACTAGCTGCCGCCACATCATAGCGATGTACTTTTCGTGTTGGAGGGAACGATGTTGATGGATCCTCGCTGTTCCGTATGCTCCTTGTCTGCAGCATCTTGATACGTCACTTCGTCAATCTTCATTTTACCGAGATGGCTAACGATGTGATTTGCATCGTACTCCTTGAGGTTGTGGAACACCACCGGGTTGTTCACCTTGGCCGGTACGATGCGTAGCTGAAGGTTGCAGGAGTTGTGCGCTGCTCCGCGAAACGCACCCGTCATGTGATCGTGACCGCGCATACGATCCCCTCCGAGTCGACGTTTGCATATCCAGCAATCCCTGGCGTTGAGAAAGCAAGCCTCCGAGTCGGGCGTCAGGTTCATCGGGTGACGATTCTCCAGATCTTCACGAATGGAGATTTCTTGCTGTTCCAGTGAGGTCAGGAACTGCTCTACTGCATCTTCACCCGTATGCTGGAACGTATCCGTCCCGGTGCCATCACTACGCACGACGATGTATGCAGCAGAACAGGGTATGTGCTCCGAGTACTGCTTTGTCTTCTCCCCAATGCTTTTAGGCTGAGCATGCGGTGCGATGATGCTCTCGAAATCCGCATAAATCACATAGGGTGCCCGAAGCTGTTTCTCGTGCTGTGTGAAACGGAGGGTTAGGCTTTCTACTCATGTGTATGTCATCATTTCGTCATTGTGGGTAGGGTGGGAAAAAAATTGAACCCCCTTGAAAAAATCCTGGATCCGCCCCTGATTACTACATTTTCTATCCATGTGATCTTGACTATATGATGTACTGTATATCTCCGTTCTGCTTCTGCCGTTCTTGCAGCGGTTGCGTAATGAGAACCAGATTCTTCTTCATCGTATTGGTATTCTTGAAGAGGTAAGTTCCTCTCTTTCCGTAGACGTGTGTTATCAAAACCTTCCCCTCCCCCCCTACTCTCTCTCTCTCCCCCCCTCCTCTTTCACATACACACAGAACTGTTTTTTTCTACCCAGCTGCGTGTTATGTTTGCAATATCTTGTTGGTGTTGGTACCATGTACACTCCTCTGCTCCCGAGAGGATGTCTGTGTTGGATCGAATCCCACCATTCTCGCCCTGAACTGTCACTGCAGTCGCTGAGGAGTTTTAAAATTACGAACAATTTTCTTCAATATGTAATACGTGCGTGTGTGCTGTGCTGTGCGTGCACCCTGCGTGCGTGTGTGTGCTATGTGTGTGTGTGTTTGCATGTGTGTTTGTGTACGTGTGTGTGTGCTTGCTTGTATTGGTGAAATCATTGTTTGTATATATGCAGGAGACCCAGACCCTTGCACAACGCTTGATTGAAGGACAAGTAACGCGAGCTAATGAAGCAGAGGAGGTGTTTACCCTACGTCGGGAAATGGTTGCTGTTCGCAAGCAACTGGAGATCTTGACCGAGAGCAGATCAGTGAGTGCATGATATGTGTGTTTGTGTGCATTTGCACTCGCGTATGTACGTTATGGTTGACTGTCAGTAGATTGTGTCAGGGTATTGTGACTTCTTACTGTGTTTTTATGCAAGACTAGTTGCTCTCATACTGGTCTGGGAGTTCAGTTTGTAGTTGGAGTGATGTTCTTTGCTCAGCAAAATGTCGACCGAGGAGTGTTGCAGCCTCGTACCAGAAGTGTTTCGTTTTAGCCTTGTTGCTCTATCATGCACAATGTGCGGATAGTGTACACAAGTTGTTGGCGTGATGTGAAGTACTGCCATTGCACACTCTTGGGAGTAATGTACTCTTGTGGGTCTCTTGGTTATAGCCAGTTGTTCATTTGTTTGTTTGTGAATACCTAGCACCTGTACCTGATTGCACAATAGCTAATTGAATGTGTGTGTGTGTCTGTGTGTGTGTGTGTGTGTGTGTCTGTGTGTACGTGCGTGTGTGTCTGTGTGTGTGTATAGTCGACTCCCAATCCTGAAGCTGATGTAGAACGGTTACGACAGCGTGTGGCCCAGTTGGAGGTGGACAGTCAAGAACTGACACATCTGCGACGCAGAGAAGCTGATATGGCCTCGGCACTTGCATCGTCACAGGTGTGTAGA
The DNA here is from genome assembly GCF_964019385.1 of Sycon ciliatum. NCBI lineage: Eukaryota > Metazoa > Porifera > Calcarea > Leucosolenida > Sycettidae > Sycon > Sycon ciliatum. The sequence goes on from NC_088655.1 coordinate 14,235,879, forward strand.
TTTATACCATACTGCTCACGCACACACACACGCACAAACACACACACACACATACACACTTTCTAACAACCGGGAACTGGTCATATAAGAGAGACTCAGTGAGGGCTGAGAGATTCAGAAATAGTGAGGTTCTGCTATGTACGTGAAGCGTAGTAGAAACCACATACAGAACAGGTGTCTGGGTTAGAGCCTACGGCTTTGCGTGTTTTGCGTCCAGATATCTACGCGCAGATCAGATTCTCTACGTTGAACGTCAGTAATAATCTTGAGAAAATGGCTCAATTGGTCATTAGCCTGCCCAACAGCCTATAACCCCCGCCCCGATGCCTATGCGTTGGGTGGACTTAGATATACATGTATGACCCTGCTGATAGGTTGATCGTATCCCAGTAATTAGGTGAGGATAAGATGCAGATACTGGTTTGACTGCTTCAGGGAGAGTGTATCTATCCTGTGGTTCATTTCCATCTACCCCATACCCAGTGAAGAGAATACTTGACGCTAGTGTGGGTTGCTTAGGGGTCATTGCCAAAGTGTTGTTGTCGTCCCTGAAACGAACATCATTCATTTCATACTCTGACCGCCTCCCCTCCCTCTGATATGAACGCAGCCTGCTATGCTGGCCGACAAAAATCGTACATGTGTACTGTACAGTGCCGATCGACTTGTGATTTTGGCTCCCCCCCCCCCCCCCAACGAATGATTTTCGTTTCAGGGACGACAAAAAAACTTTTGCGGCGACCCTTACTATTAAAGACTGGTTCTGGTATCCTAGTAGTCTTCACTTTCACTTTTGATGGCCAGCCAGAGGTAACCCAATGGTCAATACTTTTTTAAACCCAGATACGATGAACCCTTGCTTGCATGGACGTGTGTGTGCACGTACGTGTGTGTACGCATGTGTGTGTGTGTGCGTGCACGTGTGTGCATGGATATATGTGTACATGTGTGTCTGTTGGGTACTTGCTCCAGGCAAGAATAGCTGAACTGGCAAGTCAGACTGTTGAGCTGTGCCGGTTACAGCGCCGTGAGGCTGAGCTGGCAGCTGAGGTGTCTGCCCTGCATGAAGATGTTGATATCCTCCGCGAGCAGGTACGCAGTTGTCATTTCATGAGATTCTACTACTTTTTTTTCATAATTGTAATTATAACGTGTAATGAGTGTTACTGTAAATCAACTATATTTCGTGAGCGTATAATATTCGTAAACTGAGAAAAACGAACACTTCGTAGGCAAATTTCGTAAGTGCCATCGACCGTCAGCTACTATTTACATGTATACAGTACTATACAGTGGGTGTGACAAATTTTAGTAAGCGTTTTAATTTCGTAAGTAGCAGGAGCCTTACGAAGTTTACGAAATTGAAACGACTACGAAATATAATTGATTTGCAGTATAGCGGAAAGGTGGTTCTTGACCCGCCCTGTAAGCAAACCCGTGCAACCCGTTTTATTTTATTTTATAGCAACGAGTGGATCCAAGTCCAGGGTGTATACTACTAAGCCTATGTCATTCCTTTTTCATTCGGAAATTTCGCCCAGTGTCGTGCTGACTAGAATTCAGCTGTGATGTGAAGGCTGTGCACCTACTAACATATGATCATCTGGTGTATCTGTGTTGTAATCATGTTCTGGTGTATCCATGTTGTTATCATGATCATCATCATGCCTCGACAATACACTGCACCTGTGTTTTCTTCTCTGCTATGAATCTGTGCTTATTCTTGCCTTTATCCTTCCTTTTGTGTGTGTATGTGTGTCATGTCAGCTTTCTGAACGTAGCCGGCAACTTGATAACTTGGAGCTTGGCTCAAGCCCTGCTGCCGTGCGCTCCGCAGCAATAGGTAGTATTGGCAATGGGCGTGCTGGCAGTCTCTCAGCGGCGTCACCACTCGCTGAGGTGTGCGTCAACGGTGTAGAGGATGGTGATGCGGACTGCTAGCCACGTTGCTGACCCCCCTCCACGTGCCACTATGCTGCTATGTTACTGCTACTGCTACTGTTCATGCTGCTACTGCTCATCACGCTGCTACTGCTCATCACGCTGCTACTGCTCATCACGGTGCTACTGCTCATCACGGTGCTACTGTTCTTGACTGTGCGTACTGTCAGCATGCTGAATGGGTCTGTCCTGTTAGCACTGCACTCGGTAGCCACCCACTCACCCACTGGTGACGGTGCTGCAACACCTACCATCATCATCAGACTCACTACTGTCATCATCATCCTCCTCATCGCCGTTGTTGTTGTTGCTACGGATGAAGTCACCAATGGCCGCGTCCTTGCTCACACTGCCCGGGACTGGTGTCAGTAAGTCTATGCACTGCACAAGGCTCTGCAGCAGCCACTTAGCCGACAGTGAGTGCCTGTGTGTGCTGCGCTGCACAGGGTTGCAGCCTGTCGACCAGATTGACAGTGCCAGTGCATGCCGCCATGCTGTGCTGTGCAGGGCTGCAGCCAACGAGCCGACTGCGCGGTGCTCGCGGCGTGTACTCTGCAGTACAATTCCAGTCTAGTTTGTATATACCCTCAAGTTGAGACGCTATCTGCCTGCCTGCCTTAGAACCTCATCATCCGTCCTCCTCCTCCTCCTCCTCCTCGATATCATCATGTAGTAGTCATTGCCATATCAAGAGTACTGTCAGATTACTGTCAGTATGTCCTACTCACCGGGAGAGTATTGAAAGCTGGCCAACTATGCCATTGTGCTGTGGCAGCTGTTGCCGCCGCCGCCGCTGCCTGCTTGGTATGACATGGCACCCTATCCAGAAACCTCTCTCTCTCTCTCTCTCTCTCTCTCTCTCTCTCTCTCTCTCTCTCTCTCTCTCTCTCTCTCTCTCTCTCTCTCTCTCTCTCTCTCTCTGTCAAGTCTTTGTGGCTATATTATATACTCTCCTTTACTGCTGGATACTTTGGTTTTGAACAGGGTATTCAGGAGAGAATATTTAGTATGCTGCATGTTGGTGGTCCAAGCAACGATTCCAGTTTGCCTCTTCTGGCATTGACCATTGTCCCATGCCTGCAGCTATTTTCAATCTCTTCTGCTCATATTGAGCGTGTGAGTGTGTGTTTGGTGTTTTGTTTTTATATTTCCAGTCTAGTTGTCTACTTTCATAAGTTTTATCACCGACTGGAGGCATGTCTTACTGCCGTTCAAATTATCTCCACGGTGCTCTTTTTCACTTTCTCAGCTCCCCAACCCCTCATTTCAATTCCTATCTGTGTATGTGTGTGTGTGGGTGTGTGTGTGTGTGCGTGTGTGTGTGCGTGTGTGTGTGTGTGCACGCGTATGTGCGTGTTTGTGTGTGCGTATTGGCGTATGATTATATGAAACTAACCCCCAAGTGTAGAGGTATTAATATTTTTGTAGTTGTTGTATGCGGCTATGTTATATCTGCTCGGTGAAGGCGCAGCATATGTGCCTTGCCCTAGATTTGCCTGATCTATTTTTTATGTCTTTAGTAGTCGAAGGTTGAATGTATCACCTTCATGAGCTTCGCGAGCTCCATGTTGTCTGCCATTGTTGCCTGCTATTCACTATGTAATGCCTTGTCGCAGTTATTGCATGCCTATGCTGCTGCTACTGCTATACTGCCGCGCCATTTCTCTGGTACTTTATACACAGAAGTAGAGACAGTTGGCGTGGATGTCTTGCTCTGCTTTCCGCTTGTCTATAGTAACTGCTGCTGCTGCTGCTAATCCTGTTTCTGCACATAGGAATTACTGTCGTAGTACAATAGTATAGTGTTGCCATGCTGCATCATCATCATCCTCATCCACAGCATTGATTGTTGACTATTCTCTCTCTCTCTCCACTCCACCCCTAGTCCTTGTATAGATACCTTAGTGCAAGTATCATGTCATTGTAGCCGCCACACTCTCTCCTGTTAGCTGTCAGCTCCTCTGCCTCCTCCACCTTCACCACCACCACCACCATCGCTGATGCTATCTGGCCACAAGCTGTGCAATGTTCTTCAAGTATTCTTTTCTACATAGGCACACTTGCACATAATAGTATTATCTCTGTGATGCTTCAGATTACCATTGCAGCCCGATTTACCATGAGACCAACCTCTTGGACACGTATTGTATTTACAAAACTCAAGACGTCTTTCTGTTTTCGTCCAATACTACTCCAAGTCTACAGTTGTGTGTCTATTGCTTGTGTGTAGTGCCGGTAATGGTGGTGGTGGTGGTGATGGTGTGTGCGTGCGCGCACGCTCGCGGGGGAGTCTGTTTCAATCAGATTCAGATCCGCTATCGTTGCTATGAGAGAAAATCTGTGGGTCACTCCACATCCAATCGTATACATAATCGTATATCGTGTGTGGGGGGGGGGGGCATGCCTTTGTGGTTTTGTGTATCCGAACAGTTAGAACATTTGTTGCATGGTAAAAGTATGCGATAGTGACTTGTGCATTGTGTTATTTTGTGTGCAGCTTATTTTAATACCATGATTTACTCTCACCGGTACTGCATTATGACTTTGTGGGTTGTGCACCTGGTAGCTGGTGTACTTGGACCACCCGCGGCCCGGCCTCTTCTCTTTCAAGAAATTTTTAGTTCCAAAGTCTTTGGGAGTTCGGCAGTGTCACATGTTGTATTATACAGTCATACAGTATTCACAGTAGATGTACATTAGGCCACAACAAAAAGATTTCGTGTTTCCGGTCGGCCGACCGGGTCCGTTTTTTCAAAAATTATGGAATTTTTTTGGTAGCTTTAGTAGCTTTAGTAGCTAGTAGTAGTACTATGTAGTGTGCGTGCAATTTTGTGCAGGCATGTTTTTGTGTCAATGTCAGTACTATGCGTCTATTGATGCTGATCCATTGGTATTGCATACAATTCTCAGAAATCTCTGAACTATGCAATACATCTACTGCGTCCCGCGGTGGTATTCTACTCCATATTCCATGTGTAAATATGATTGTATATATTGTGTATCACAAGTGTCTGATCCAAACTTTCTCAATTAATTTGGCTCATGTCTATGAATACAGCAGGGAAATAAACTTTCAAACCAAAAAATAATAATTTTCCGACCGACCGGGCGTATTTTTTCGGGGGGTGCCGACCGGAAACACGAAATCTTTTTGTTGTGGCCTTATGTTTTCCCTTTATGTTTTGTTGTTTACTATAATTATACTGACGTCTTTAGGCCGATTCCACACTACGCCGAAAGTGGCTTTGCCTTGAAGGCATAAAGTGGCTTATAAAGTGAAGCTGCATTCACACCTACAAGTGTCGATCATGGGACTTTGCTTTGAAGGTTAGACTGTGAGGCTTTCCTGTGCTTGATCTAGCAACGGTACGGCGGTAGTGGAGAGGATCTTTGTTGGTCCAAATCCTCGAATATCACCCATTTTCGCGTGCCCAATCTTGAAATTTGACCACGCTAGCGCGCGCTGTGTAGGCGGATTCCAGATCATAGGTCGAATATTTGTCAACCTCGCCAACAGGCATTCCGGTGGCAGTTTTCGTTGTGTATGTCTCGTACAGTCCTTTCGCCTTCGTTTTCATGTTGTCGATTTTGGAATGGACGATCGACGCAGTATAGATTGCCTCCTCCCGGAGCTGTTCAGCAAACAAATTCAGCTTGATGGCGATCTCCTCCGGCGTAGCTCCTGCGAACTGTACCGCCCGGAGGTCGCCTCAAATGTCCGCTCCAAAGCTCGATCAGCTTGCCCTCAAGCTCCTGGCTAAACATGACCCTAGGCATTGTTGACAGCCCACAACTCACCACAACTGAAAGATACGACAGGGAACACATTCGGAAAAAAATCGAAAGGCTGAAGAAAAGTCAGAAAAGTGTCCTGAAAAGGTAAAAAGTTGCCTTGAAAGAGGGTGCTGGTGTTGCTTTGTAGACAACAAGCACTTTTCACTTTCGCGCGTTCCTCAAAGTGATCGCCATGGCAACTTGCCTGAAAAGTGCCTGAAAAATGGCTTTTTAGGCAGGATTTGGTGTAGTGTGGAATCGGCCTTGCTAAAACATTACGTATGGCGCGGCGCGGCGAAAATAATTCAAAAAATCATGGAAAAATGAAGAATTTCTGAGCGATAATGATTAAATTTTATGATCACTGTATCGTTCCCTTTGAGAAGTTAGTTTGCAGATAATTTCGCTTATTTTGAAAGTCCATTGAAGAGTCTTTGATTCGTGAAAGGCCGTAGAAGGTATTGTTGACGGTAAATTGGTAGGAAGAGCACAGCAGTCATGAGTGGAGGTGTTTACGGCGGAGGTACGAGGCTTACTTTGGTACTGAATTTCAAATTTGAATATGCAATTATGAAAGGTATTTCCTTCAATTTTGATTGTAGATGAGGTCGGTGCCATAGTCTTCGATGTTGGCTCATCGTCAGCTCGTGCTGGGTATGCTGGAGAGGATGTGCCAAAAGTACGTGTTTATGCGTATGCCTTGTGCTTGTGTAGCGTTTTGAGTGGCTTCTGATTCCGACATTTGTACGAACACTATAGAGGAGACAATAGGGATTACTTTCATGAGATTGATGGTGGGATTTCATAACCGTACGATATACACTCCACCACTATCTTGGCTAACGTGTACCGTGTATTGGACGCTCTCTGTGCCATTTTCACAGAGAGCTGTATTGTTCTCCATTCATTCACTTTTTGAGTTGGTTGCCATCAGGGAGTTGCACCCAGACTATGTTTGGCTAGGACTCCCTGGTTGGCACTGTGTAAATCTTTGTATGCAACGGGGTATACATGTAAGCGTGAGTGTAGCAATAGCAACCACAGTGAACAATTGTGCAATGCATGGCACAGCTAGGTAGAGTAGATGATACTACACTGTATTGGGTGGGGGACTCTCAAGTCATTTTGATACAGTACTGTCGGGCGCTGAAGAACGGCCAGCCTAGAATTTCACCAAACACAGCATACCAATGTATACACGGTGACTCAACTGTGCATCGACTGTAGTACATGAAAGTTAGAACGGCCTAGGCTACGAGGCTAATCCCCAGTTCTTTGGCGACCGACATCGTATCCCGGCCATAATCGATCACCTATCCCTACCGTGCGTATCATCATTGCAGTTTCTAGCACACCTACCATTATATTCCCAGGCACTCTACTCTCTAGTCAGCATCCACTATGTTGTCTGATCATTGACCTTTAATATTGCCATGAAACTCGGAGTAGCAACAGAACAACGCGTTTGCGGCCATTGTGAGCTTGTGCCGTATGCCCCTCTTGGTGGGTTGAGCACTTTCGCAAGACAACAGCAGCTTTGCTTTGACACCACACCGGATATGCATGCAGCAGCATGTTCATGACTCACTGGGGTGTAACAAGAGAGTTTGCGCTCAGAGTCCTCGCTAAGCTATGATGGCACTGGATGACCAATTCCTCCTGGCCGCCGGCCGCTCTCACATGATCTCTTGGTCATGTGATTATGCCAAACTGCTGCCCCCCCCCCCCCACACACAAGCGTGCGCACGCACACACACACGCACACACACACACACACACACACACACACACACACACACACACACAGACACACCTTGGTTACACTGCAGCAGACATACTGCAATGATGTGACTACAGTACTAGACTATGGATAGCAACCCTATGACTTGTGTACAGTCAACTTTGCTAATAACGACTGTGGATATAACGACAATTCGCGAATAACGACAGAATGTCCATGCCCAGAGCAAAGTCACATCTAACTGTTTACATATAATTAGACTTTGGGTATAAGGACACTTCGCAATAAGGACACTTTTCTGATGCCCCGTCGAGTGTCGTTATACGCCAAGTTGACTGTATGTGTGTGTTTTGTATGTGTTTCGTATTTTCCTAGGCTGAAATTCCAACATCAGTTGGCATATTGCAGAGTAGTACATCTGGCACTAGTGCTGCTGCTACCACTGCTGGTGCTGCTAGCTCAGACTCTGGTGACCAGGCCATGGACACAGGCGATGATAGCCGAGGTACAGTCTACGACTCACATGCATTGTGTGTTTGCACCCCCCCCCCCCCCTCACTGTGTGTATTTGTGTGATGTGGTGTGTGTGTATTTGTGTGATGTTTGTGGGCTAATGTTGACACTCACCTGTTGTTGCTGCTGCTTCTTACTGCTGCTGTCTATCACTACTTTGCTCGCCACTACTAGTATGTGGTGCTATGTGATGTTGCATCTACTTTGTACAGTAGGTAGTGTCACGTTTATTACAACACCACATTGTGACTTTTTCATACCCTATTTTTGGGTCAAGCTCTATCATCGCACCAATTTGGCATAGTATTGCTACCTCTTCTCCTACACTGACAGTGTTTATCCCCATTTTCTGTATCACTCTGAAGAAGACGTGGATGTGTCAGTATCAAGTATTGCTCCTGTTGTGCAATTTGGCTATCTACTCTTGTATGTGATGGATTTTCTGGCTGGACCTTGGCTGGCGTGCCATCATGTGGATAATCAAGCTTGATGTTTGTCTGTCTGTATGCCTGCCTGCGTGCCTGCCGTCATGCCTGCCTGTCTGTCTGTCTCTCTGCGTGCCTGCCTGCCCACCCATCCGTCTGTCTATCTGTCTGTGTGTCTGTCTGTCTGTGTTCTCATGTACATACTGGTTGCTGTATTGTAGTCGGGAGCAATCAAGCAGACAGTGCCAGTGAACGTCGTGTTGTCCTCGGTGTCAACAGCCTTCACTTTCCACGTCAGGGAATGGAGATGACCAGTCCACTCACCGACGGCTTGAGTAAGTCTTGCTTGCAATGCTACTGCAGCAGCTGCTTCTGCTGCTGCACTGTCTGTGTCAACACATGCATACTGTAGCTGTTGTCTGTGTCTACACATCAATACTATAACTGTTGTGGCTGTCGTGGTTGCTATGGTTGCTGCTGCTGCTGTAGCTGTAGCTGTAGCTAGTTTGGCAAGAAGGACCCATGAGTGTGTGTGATCCCCGGTAGCCTAATCGGCAGGGCACTGACCCGGAAAGACAGGGGTGCTGGGTTCGAATCCCGCTCGTGGATCCTTTTGCAACATTGGCGCCTGGCAATGGCTCGAACCCACGACCCATCGTACCCCCCGCGAGTAGGTACGGCGTGAGGACACTGCCTGTTGGGGCGGGGGAGCAGTGTAGCAAGAAGGACCCATGAGTGTGTGTGATCCCCGGTAGTCTAATTGGTAGGGCACTGTCCCGGAAAGACAGGGGTGCTGGGTTCGAACCCCGCTCGTGGATCCTTCTTTTGCAACACTAGAAGGAGCCACGGGTGTGTGTGTGATCCCCGGTAACCTAATCGGTAGGACACGGTCCCGGAAATATAGGGGTGCTGGGTTCGAATCCCGCTCGTGAATCCTTCTTTTGCACATTGCTGCTGCTGCTATGGTTGCTGCTGCTGCTGCTGTCTTCACTGCTTTCCTTCATTGTGCTGGTGCTGGTTGAATAGTTTCTGATTGTTGCAAAGTGTCGTACGTTTCTTGCTGCTCTTGTTTGGAGTAGTGGTGGAAATCATGCAATATTCACAATAAGCATGTACACTGGGCATGTACAATGTACTGGAATTTCACACAAATTTTCGGTGTACAGTAAAACCTGGTTTAGGCGACCACCCCACGGTGCAAGCAAAAGCGGTCGTTAAAGCCAGGTGGTCTTTAGAACCAGGTCCCACAGTGTCTGCGTAGAACTATCGGTGCATGGAAAACCGGTTGTTAAGAGCAGGTGGTAGCTAAACCCAGAGATCGCTTACACCAGGTTTTACTGTACTTTTATATTCGGTATTTTCGGTATATCTGTTTCATACTTAAAATTCCAATAAACCGAACAAACACTAACCCACATAGTCCAATAGGGAACTGCTTTCCCTCACCTAAATTTTCTGGTCACCTAACGTGGCCTTTTGCCCTCATACTGAAAATATTGAGCACCGACAATTTCTGAAATTAGACTATGCTTAGCATAGCAAGCAAAGAAGCTGATTGTGTTTTTTTTCTGTCTCGTTGTTTTGTATCTTTGCTTCTGCTGCTTGTAGTTGAGGATTTTGACCTGTATGAACAGATTCTCGATCACCTTTACAACAAACATCTTCGATCCAAGTCTGAACTACATCCTGTACTCATGTCAGAGGCACCGGTATGTACACTGTACACTCATTGCTGGTCTTGTCATCTTTTCTTGCTTTTGAGAGAGCCATCCTTCTTTGCCGTGACATGTATCGCTGCCACACTAGCTGAAGTCTCCATCTCTCTCTATCTATCTCTCTCTCTCTCTCACTCTCTCTCTCTCACTCTCTCTCTCTCTCTCACTCTCTCTCTCTCTCTCTCTCTCTCTCTCTCTCTCTCTCTCTCTCTCATGTCTTTTTTGTTTATACAGTGGAATACACGTGCCAAGCGCGAGAAGATCACTGAGATCATGTTTGAACGCTACAACATTCCAGCATTCTACTTGTGCAAGACTGCAGTGTTGACAGCGTATCCTTTCCATTCTGTACTGTGGGACTGTGGGGCTGTTTGACCGTGTGATCCTGTGGCCGTGGGGCTGTGGGTCTCACTCTGTGTGACTGTGGCCCTGTGGGTCTCACTCTGTGTGACTGTGGCCCTGTGGGTCTCACTCTGTGTGGCTGTGGCCCTGTGGGTCTCACTCTGTGTAACTGTGGCCCTGTGTTTCTCACTCTGTGTAACTGTGGCCCTGTGGGTCTCACTCTGTGTGACTGTGAGACCGTGTGACTATGGGGCTGTGTGACCAGCCTGACTATGGTATGGGGGTATGGTATGGGGGTATGGTATTGGAGTATGGTACATGTATAGCCAAAGTTGATCTACTGTATTGTTCAGTACAGTACAGTGTGCAATACAGGGTGCTATTTTCCTTGACTGGTACACACCACCGCTTGTACTATGGGTATGTACAGGTTTGCTAATGGTCGCTCAACAGCATTGATTGTTGACAGTGGTGCATCACAGACCAGTGCTGTACCCGTACATGATGGATACGTCTTGGAGAAAGGTAACACTACTTACTACTGAGTAGCGTGTACTTACAACACACCGTTCATTCTTCTTTCACACACACTCTGACTTACATGTGTCTCTGTGGATGTGGGGTATGTGTGGGGTATGGTGCTCTCTCTCTGTTGATCATGTGGTGGATTTAGAAGTACCCTGTCTCTGTGCAGTATTGTGTCTGTAAGAACTACAGTACTGTCGCGCGACGAAGAGCGACCAGACTAGAATCTCATCAAGCACAGCATACCCATGTAAACACGGCGACTCAACTGTCCATCGACTGTAGTGCATGAAGATAAGAACGGTCTAGGGTCTAGGCTAGGAGGCTGACCCCCCCCCCCCCCCCCCCCCCCAGTTCTTTGGCGACCCACAGTACTGTAGTTGTGATGGTGGTGGTGGTGTGTGTATGTGTTTTCGTCATGTCATGTCTGTGAGTAGTGTTGCATTGCTTGCCTTACTTACCTGTGGTGTGCCTTGTTCTTGTTGTGTCCAGGTGTTGTTCGTGTTCCTCTTGGCGGGGACTTCCTCTCAGCACAAGTCCGGTACATTGCATATCTTACTTATCTACTAGTATTGTGTGTTATGGCACCGGACTGTTTTAGCTCGGCGGTCGCCAACAGGAGTTGTACAAACTCAGGAGGGCATGGCGTGCACCATGGCGTACACATGGCGTGCACAAGCATGAGCGATGTGTATCTCATGATTCTTGGAGGAGCCCTTGGGTTTAACTTGTAGGAATCTCAGAATGTGCCGACTGCTATGTTGGCGATTGTGCTGCACAACTAACCGCATACCGTCGTTGTAAGCTGCCCGAGGTCGCGCTTGCCACAATCCGTGCTTGGTTGATGGCCTCCCTGACTTGCTGTTCAGGGTGACGGCGGTCAGATCCGTCAAACCAACATTCAGTGTTTACCGTATTATCGGCAATACTCCCGAGGACCCCCTCTCTCCCCCGCCCCCCCCCCTCTCTCTCTCTCTCTCTCTTCTCTTCTCTTGTCTCTTCCCTGCCGTTCCTGCTCTCTCTCTCCTCTTGTCTCCCACTTCCGGCGATCCTCTTCCGTCTTCTGCTCAAACTCCATTCTGCGTCGTTGACTTTCTTCTTCTGCCATGCCAGTTTCCCCTGCATGGATACATACATGTACACGTCAGCACTGCTTTGTGAGGACCCGTGGCGGGTTGCCTCCCGGCACGGCTTCTTGCCAGATTCAATGTCGGCATCGTCAGCAATAGGACTCGGCTTTGGTGGCTGCAACACACGCAGCTGCAGGTGTGTTTGGCATGCCGTCAAACAGGCACATCCTCCTCAGCGGCGCTTGTAGTGTCAGCGTTGTTTCCGCCGCGTCCAAACAACTGATTCTTGAAGAACATGCTATGGTAGAGCTTCAAATTTCCCACACTGTCAGCAAAACGTTCTCTTCTGGTGCAGCGACCCAGGGGTGATGGCAAGCTCGTGCTTTTCGTCTCGTAACCCAAGCTCAACGAAGGCGAAAAGTCAGGATGGGCCTAATTTTTTGACGGACGTCCAATGACGAAATGTTTCGAACACACACGGTCGTGACACAAAGGTGTCCAAAGAGAACCATTCTTGTTCTTTTGCAACGCCGGCCACAATCCACTTATTCCTTCGGTCCTGGTCTGCCGGAAATCGAAAAAACAAAACAACGCCACATCCCAAAGACTGCCTGTTGGTGCAGCTCGTTGTCCATGGAACACAAGCCTCCAGGTTGGCATGTATGGTCTAGGTACAGTGTATAGGTAAAGGTAGCCCATAGTCAAGTATGACCAAAGGGGCTAGAGGTGTTAGAGACATCCTGTTTCACAGCGCTTGACATTGTGAGGTGGTGCTCGTCTCCTCTCCCTCGTTGTCTTTGCCTCCGCTACCGAAATCAGATACCCATTCACAGATAGGTCTCTTGAGGTAGAAAGAACTTCACACAAAACTGGGAATCAAATTCACAGCCTCATGTTTGGAAGGCCAATGCTCTAAATCCTCTAACCACAATCATCTCTCTCTCTCGGTCTCTCTCTCTCTCTCTCTCTCTCTCTCTCTCTCGGTCTCTCTCTCTCTGTCTCTCTCTCTCTCTCTCTCTCTCTCTCTCTCTCTCTCTCTCTCTCTCTCTCTCTCTCTCTCTCTCTCTCTCTCTCTCTCTCTCTCTCTCTCTCTCGGTCTCTCTCTCGGTCTCTCTCTCGTCTCTCCCTCTCTCTCTCTCTCTCTCTCTCTCTCTCTCTCTCTCTCTCTCTCTCTCTCTCTCTCTCTCTCTCTCTCTCTCTCTCTCTCTCTCTCTCTCTCTCTTGTCTTGGTTGTGTATGTTTACTAGGAGTCTACTGGAAGAAAAGATGAACCAAGAGATAGTACCTCCGTATCTTGTTGGCAGTCGAGTAAGTTCTTATATGATTTTCTCCTTAGGGACTGTCCATAACTACCGATATTTCTTTTTCCTAGAGGCCTTTTGGTATTCCTGAGGATAGGACTGGGCCAAGAGTATGCAACTCTGCATATGGGGTCTGGCGCGGCGCGCTGCCTGCATTACGTAGCCACAAACTGTGGGCCATTCCATCATTGATAGATTCATTATTGATCTGATACGGTTTCCTGCTTCCACATCCGCTTTCCTCAGAGACTTTGGATGGTTTTGTACGTGATGCGGCCCGCACAGGCATTGCCTTTACAACTTACCGTACTGCACGTTGAGGCTAAACCGTAGGAAAACTCTAGTCCAGGCAGCTGGATCGTCATTTCACTACGTAATGCAAGCAGTGCGCCGCGCACGGTACCCATAGCTCAGAGATCAGGGTTACACACTCTTGGGGTTACGGTACTGTCGGGCACCGAAGAGCAGAGCGCCGGAAAACGACCAGGGTAGAATTCCACCAAGCACAGCATAGCACTGTATACTGTAAGACATGATGGCTGCCAGTTTGAGGTGCTATTCCTGGTAGAGACCCCCTTTGTTTGTTTGGTCTGGTCTTCATTCATAATTATTATGTTGTGAAGACAAATTGCTGATCTCTCTTTCTTTCTTTCTGTATTGGTGCTTAGGAAATGGTTGCTGAAGGAGCTGCTCCAATTTGGACGAGGAAGAAAGTACCAGAAGTGACAAAGTCCTACCACAATTACATGGTTTCAGTACGTATCGAATGCGTTATCTGTCTGTCAACTTTCATCTTCACTCCTCTCCCCTTTCCGATTTGTTCTTCATGGTCACTTTCTGCTGCTGCTGTTGCTGCTGCTGCTGCTGCTGGTGTTGCTGCTGCTGCTGCTGCTGTTGCTCGTCTTTCTTCATGTTTTTATTCTGTTGTACTGTGTGTTTACTTGCAGGAAGTTGTACATGATTTCAAGTCCAGTGTTCTTCAAGTATCTGACACTCCCTTCGATGAGCAGTGAGTTTCTCTACCAGCCGTATGTGCACTGTCACTGAGCCAGGCCACAACCGTACTACGTTTTCTCTCCCCCCTCCCTCCCCCCATGTAGCTACTTTGAAGTACTAGTATACTGAGCGGAGTCAGTGAACACGTTTTGATCTACAAGTACACCCGTACTTGGTCAATTTGCAAGTAAAAGCAATGCTTCGGCTGTGTATGCCGTATTTCACCCGGTGATGGGAATTGATTGTATGTGTGTGTGTGTGTATGTGTGTGTGTGTGTGTGTGTGTGTGTGTGTGTGTGTGTGTGTGTGTGTGTGTGTGTGTGTGTGTGTATGTGTGTATGTGTGTACCCTGATGCCGTCAATCCTTTTTCTGCACCTTGTCCTCACCCACTTACTGAGGTGTGGTGAGCCCATGAGTGGGATCATTTTCAAGTCCACCCAGAGTTTTGGGGATTTCAGGGGGTGTCGGCTGTTGGGCGGTTCAATAGCCCGTTGAGTCATCTTTCCAA